>NC_091454.1:146595053-146785577 GCF_027789765.1 Dendropsophus ebraccatus | reverse complement strand
ACACAGTGATATAGAAGGTCAGTGTGGGGGCACACAATAGCATGCGCACACACACACACACAGCCTGCTGCAGCTGTAGCACACACACAGCTTGCTACAGCCATAGCGCACCCCCCCCCCCCCACACACACACACAGAGCTTGCTGTGGTCATATATTCATGAGCAAAACTTGTAAAATTCATATCAAAATTCAATTCTACATTTTTAAAAGATTCTTTTAAAGCTGGAGTCAGAGTCAGTACATTTTTTTCCAACTCCGACTCCGACTCGAGCCAAAACTAGCTCCGACTCCGACTCGAGCCAAAACTAGCACCTGATGACTTTAGAACTACTGTTTGGTACTGAAACTTATGCTGTGTTTACACGGAACGATTATCGTTCAAATTTTCGCAATAATGATCGTATTTGAGCAATAATTGTTCCGTGTAAACAAAGCAAACGATCAAGCGACGAGCGAGAAATCTTTCATTTTGATCTTTCAACATGTTCTCAAATCGTTGTTCGTCGTGCGCAAAAAATTTGCAGATCGCTTTGTGTAAACAGTCTTTCACCGATTCTCCCTATGTGAAAGATGTGCTTAAAAAAGATCACAATAACGATTTTTCTTACGAATTTTCTAACGATTTTCTAATGATTTATTCGTCTATACGCTGATCTTTATAAAAACCAAATCATTGCTTCAAAATTGTTAAACGATCGATTGGGCGAATTATCGCTTTGTGTAAACCCACCATAACCAATGTATTGTTGGTTCCAGTTCCAGTAAGTATTCTTGAAAATTGCCAACATCAGTAATGATCATAATGATAAAACTGACCACATTAGTTATTCCAGTGCCGAATGTTGACTCATAATTAAATCCCGGTAGAAAGGAAGTAGTTAAACAAAGGGATAATGCATACATCTTGTTCCACTACCTTACTTAAAAATGCCGGGAAGTCCATTACACAGGAAATGTTGTAATTCAGAAATACTGCACTTTTATTTTTTTCACAATTTCATGCATTGTTTCTTTGGAACATACACTATATGATCATAAAAAGCAGACATTCCCTTCTAGTAAGCACAAAATAACAAGCATGGAGCAATGCTAAAACAAACCACATAAGTATTACTGGCATAGAGTTCCTCCTAAGGCCTTCCTTAGATATAAATGGCCATCCTGTGAAGTTTATGATGCTGCAACGGATCAGTTCACAAAATGACGTGCATTCTTATTAATGGGACAGCTCATATCATCCAGCGTTTCAGTAGTGACGCTGGATCCATGAACCTGCAGGATAGAGGAACACCTCCTGCAGCATTCTTCTGTTCGGCACTGGAACCTGTATAGCAACACACCCCATACAAGTTTGGAGTGCCGTAGGGGATGCCTGGTACAGCCGCACGTAGATTGCAGCTTGTGCCTCTGGCACACCCTGTGAATAGATAGGTACAAAGATCAGGTAGGTAGGAAGATAGATACCTCTACCCATAGCTCTTAAGCTGTTGCAAAACTACAACTCCTATCATACCCTGACAGCCCCTGGGGACTTTCCAGGGGTCTTAACAGGACTGAGGTGCTAGCATGTGAACACTAAGTTATGATACACTTATATCCTGTCCTGTTGTTGGGGGATAATCAGTGTTGATGAGACAGCCACCTTAAAGGGGTTGTGCGGTGAAAATCTTTTTCTTTCAAATCAACTGGTGTCAGAAAGTTATATATATATTTGTAATTTACTTCTATTAAAAAATATTCATACTAATTAGCTACTTTTCGTCCTGTAGGAAATGTTTTATTTTCAGTCTGACACAGGGCTCTCTGCTGACATCTCTGGCCGAGACAGGAACTGTCGAAAGCAGGAGAGGCTTTCCATAAGGATTCCCATAGAAAGCCTCTTCATCTCTAGAGAGTTCCTGTCTTGACCAGAGATGTCAGCAGAGAGCCCTGTGTCAGACTAAAAAAATAAAACAACATTTCCTGCAGGACATATAGTAGCTAATAAGTATGGGAAGAGTTGAGATTTTTTAACAGAAGTAAATTACAAATATATATAACTTTCTGACACCTGTTAATTTGAAAGAAAAATATTTGCACTGAACAACCCCTTTAATACACTACATAACTTAACATTCTTAAAAAAAAATGTATTTCTGTCTTTGTGGCAACAGTTTGTAGAAATCCCACTCATGCATCTACCTGAATGGCAATGTCTATAGGCAAGATTCATAAAAAAACATTTAAGGTGTGGGTGGCGGAATTGGATTTCTTATATCAAATGGAGTCCCTGACAGCAGAGGAATATGACAGAGGCAATAAGGTGGAACGTGCAACATTCAAGGCAGGCTCTTTCCTCGTCCGCTGGTTACCTAGTCTAATCGCGAATTGGTGTGAACCAACAAAGCCTGCCTGGTCTTCCTTCCTGAGTTAAAGAGTCTTCCTCACACTACACGACTATTTTGTAGTTCTCTGGTTTGCTTTATAGGTAGGAAGGAGTTATCTGTCTCCTCTCACATTTCCTCCCTCCCCTTTTTTTTCCTCTCTTCTACCTCTCTCTCTTCTTCTTGCTTCTCTTGTTTCCTCTCTTTCTTTTCTTCAGGGCGTGCTTGATGTTTATCTGACCTTTTGCCTTATTGTTTTAAAAACCTTTGTTTTAGATTCTGAAAATTTGCTAGATACTATTTGTTAAGTTGTTATGTGAAAGATTTACTTTCAATTAAATCAAATTTTTACGAAAAAAACAAAAACATTTAGGGTGGTGGAAAATTACTCACTAGTTTAACCATAATAGAAAATAAATAACCTGGTGATTAGAGTTGAGTGAACTTCGGCAGCCACCGGTAATCAAATGCTGCACGCTCAGGTACACTCAACTCTACTAGTGATCCTATATAGGTTTTTTTTGTTTTTTTTTTAACCAATAGGTTTAGGCAAAATTAATTATTTCATGTCTGCAATGGGTTAAGCACTAAGTATTTGCTGGAAATGACTGTCAGAGGAAAATGAGTTCACACATTACATAGAAAGGGTCTAATAGCATCATGATAGAAAAATGTTATGCTGTATAAAGCTGGCATTCAGTCTAGAAGCAAGGAACAATACACGGCAGTGTTGGGATTCCCTGCTGCTCTGTAGTGCCTTGAACGGCTTAATTGATGAAGAACGCATTGGCACATTAAATCCCCCAGGAACTAAAGCACTTAAATGCATTTAATGCACATACAAAGAATATGTCCAGCTGTTCAAAACCTAATGACTTAAAAAAATCTAATGTCTCAGTAACTAAATTGTTAACATGTGTCATGTCAACAAATCAAAATCTTCAACAATGTACATATAATAGTATTATGGAGATTGCTGGACACCAATAAAATATTAAAAAGGTACCTCCCCCACATTCGAAAAAATTACCTGAAATTGTTTTTGTTCTTCACTTTTTTCAGCTAAGATTCATTTACATGTTAACATTTGTGAACCACAATATGGGTTGAACAGTTATTTTTTAACACTGGATGGTCATTTCAATCAGAACAATGCCTGCACATAGGTATGACATAGTTACCTCCAGCTAAAGGATCTGAACTTCCAAAAGTGAAAACTACCAATGGGAGGGCTCAGCTATTTTCGGCAGTTCCTTGGCTGCTTTACGTTTCAAACAGGTTGCTTTCAGGGCCCCAGTTCTTGTGATCAATGAGGGTTCCAGCAGTCAGAACCCACTAGTCTGTCACTTATCACCCATCTTGTGGTTCAGGTCCATCATGACCTGTTGTGCACATCGGAGCGCTTATCTACCATCAATAACCAGTTAAATTTACCATGAGGGTCCTATTACACCAACAGATATCTGACAGATTTTTACAGCCAAAGCCAGGAACGGATTTGAAAAGAGGAGAAATCACCATTTTTCCTTTATGACCTGTTCCATGTTTATAGTCTGTTCGTGGCTTTGGCTGCAAAAATCTGTCACATAATCTGTTGGTCTAAAAGGGCCCTTAGGCCTGAAAAGTTTACTCCATATGTACAGGCCCGAAAATAAGCCCTCATACTGTTCTGTACATGGGAAATTAAGCAATTTAAAGAAGGGAAAAAAGGGTTAATGGATGAAAATAAGCATCATAGGTTGTTAAGGGGTTCTTAGTCTCCTGATGAACCCTATCATAACTAATGGGGGGAAATGTAAGAAACTCGTTGAGATGTATAAAATATATATGTAATGTGAGATGTATACCTGATGTATGTTTCATCTATGATCAGTTTCACATCCTTGTTTAGAGCTCTGGTGCAAGATGCAAGGGAAATTTTGTAGGTCTTTCATCAATACCTCATCAATACCTGTGACTCATGATCTGGGTGAAACTGGTACTGTGCTAGTCTGAGTGTTATAGTTTGAATGTAATACACACTGGTGTGACTAGTAGGTGCCTGGAGTCCAAAATCTCTTTGCATGGGTACCACTAAACTTGTTATTTGGTTAGACATAGTTCTGGAGGTCTGGTCCTCCTTGTGGTATATCTGCTTAGGCAGTTAGGGAAGGCGCTAGTGGGCTTTTTTTATAGCGAGTACTTTCCCTAGCAATAAGAACATCAGAGCCTGTAGGTTCAGGTTGCAGAGAGGGGCAACCCTTTTTAGCAGGATAACTCTGCCTAGGTCTAGTGCACTTAGTCTAGTGTAAAGCAGGGACAGATAGATATATGTTTATCCCAGGCAGGTTTACATTCTGTTATTGTACATTTACCAACCACATCTGCGGGAAGTTTGTTCCAAGCATCAACTACTTATTTAGTAAAGTAACATTATCTTGTGTTGCTTTTGACCTTTCCCTCTCAGATTGTGTCCTCTTGTTCTCGCTTTCAATTTTAAAAAAATTAAAAACACTTCCCTCTAGAATCTTACTTATGGCCCTATTACACCAAAAGATTATCTGACAGATATTTTTGAGCCAAAGCCAGGAACAGACTATAAACAGAGAACAGGTAACAAAGGAGAGACTAAGAATTCTCCTCTTTTCAAATCCATTCCTGGCTTTGGCTTACAAAAATCTGTCAGATAATCTGTTGGTGTAATAGGGCCCTTAGTCCTTTAACAAATGTAAATGTTTTAATCCCTTCTTTCTATTCTTTCCTCCAGACTGTACAGATATAGAAGTGTTTCCTGATAGGTTTTATGCTTTAGACCGTCAACCATTTTTGTAGCTGTCTCTGGACCTGTTCTATTTTATGAATATTCTTTTTGTAGGTGAGGTCTCCAGAACTGGACACAGTATTCCAGATGTGGTGTCACTAGAGATCTATACAGCAGGGTCACAATCTCCCTCTTCCTACTGGTTATACCTCTAGCTATACAGCCCATCATACAAATAGCTTTCCCTACCACTACGTAACTGTCAGGATGGTATCTTTGCGGAGCGTCATGCGTCCCTCTGCTCATGCTGTGCGGCCGAGAAGGTGCTGATTTTCTTATCCTGTTTCTGTGTTTTGTTTGCAGTGTGTGAACACTGGTTTATATGCTCACCTTTGTTGGGAGACACACCCGACTTCACCTGCTGAATTCTGTCTGGCCATGTCATGGTTAATCTGTGTTTGGGTTCTGCTGTGACTGACAGGTCATCCTGCCAGTGGATCTGTCTTGTTCTCAGGTGTCTGTGCTTGGAGATCAGGGGGATGGTCCAATTACATTCTGGACCAGAATCCTGGCCTCCTATATAACTAACCCAGTCTGTGCTCTCATTGCCGGATATTGAGCTTGTCTCTGCCTGGTTCTGTGGTTCTATTCTTGCTCTGTTGATTCTGACCCTGCTTTGCCTTTCTGACCATTCTTGTTTGCTGCCTGCCCCTGACCATACTGCCTGTATATTGACTTTGCCTTCGGATTGTGATTTTGTACTTTTGCTGCCCGTTTGTTGTGACCCGGACTGTTGACCATTCGTTATTGTGTTTTGTCTGTCTGTCTTGTCCTTGTGTCCCACCTAGCCAGCGCAGGGACTGCCGCCCAGTTGCTCGCCGCCATTTTAGGGCGGATTGTGGCAAATAGGTAGAGGACAGTGGGCGGGGCTGAGCTTAGGGCTCACTGTTTGTCTTGTCCTGCTGTCCGGTTCCTAACAGAATATCCGGCCTAATATATATACTGCCCCCTCTGGTGCCATGGCTACTGTGGAAGATCTTGCTACCCTTGTTTCTGAGCTGGCCAAACAGGTCCGGCTATTGGCCCAGCAGCTACCAGCTACCACTCCTGCCACCCCAGTGGTCACGCTCAAGGAGCCTGACAAGGGTTCAGGGGACCTGAACACATTTTTTACCTTTAAAGAGGCTTGGCTTAGTCACCCCACCCCTAGCTCCTTTGAACAGGCCATTGCTCTAGCGATTTCTATTGATCGCACGCTCAGGGAACGTAAAAATAAATCAAACCAAGATTCCCCCTGTGTCACTGATGTGCCTTTCTCTGTCCCCTCTAAACCATTGCCTTCTATAACTCGTCCTCTGGTCACTCTGGAAGAACCTTCGAAACTGGACCAAGTTAAAAGCTCCCTGGTACGCAAAGAACACAGAAGAAGGAATGGACTCTGTTTTTACTGCGGTGACAGCGGACATTTCATCAGCTTTTGTACCAAGCGTCCTGCAAGGCCAGATCATCGGCGTCCAGATCATCGGCGTCCAGATGACTACCAGGAGGGTCATCTGGGCGCGCAGGTGGGTGGAGTTTGTGTGCATTGTCCTGTTGAAGATGCCATCTCTATGAATTCATGTAATGTGGAAGTTGGCTCTGGGTATCCCACTGAGGATACCATATCTGTGTCTTCATGTAATGCTGAAATTGGCTCTGTGTCTGGTACCGATTTGAGCGGTTATGGGAGATCTGTCAGGAGACCAGTTGTCCATCAGTTGGAGTCTGATTCTGATGAATGGGAGACGGACGATGAGATCTCTAGCGATGTTGAGACATGTATTGTAAGAGGTCCGTTTCCTCCCAGGTCTGGTTCGTCTGGTGAGGGTCCTGAGGCCCCTCATAAAAGGGGGGGTACTGTCAGGATGGTATCTTTGCGGAGCGTCATGCGTCCCTCTGCTCATGCTGTGCGGCCGAGAAGGTGCTGATTTTCTTATCCTGTTTCTGTGTTTTGTTTGCAGTGTGTGAACACTGGTTTATATGCTCACCTTTGTTGGGAGACACACCCGACTTCACCTGCTGAATTCTGTCTGGCCATGTCATGGTTAATCTGTGTTTGGGTTCTGCTGTGACTGACAGGTCATCCTGCCAGTGGATCTGTCTTGTTCTCAGGTGTCTGTGCTTGGAGATCAGGGGGATGGTCCAATTACATTCTGGACCAGAATCCTGGCCTCCTATATAACTAACCCAGTCTGTGCTCTCATTGCCGGATATTGAGCTTGTCTCTGCCTGGTTCTGTGGTTCTATTCTTGCTCTGTTGATTCTGACCCTGCTTTGCCTTTCTGACCATTCTTGTTTGCTGCCTGCCCCTGACCATACTGCCTGTATATTGACTTTGCCTTCGGATTGTGATTTTGTACTTTTGCTGCCCGTTTGTTGTGACCCGGACTGTTGACCATTCGTTATTGTGTTTTGTCTGTCTGTCTTGTCCTTGTGTCCCACCTAGCCAGCGCAGGGACTGCCGCCCAGTTGCTCGCCGCCATTTTAGGGCGGATTGTGGCAAATAGGTAGAGGACAGTGGGCGGGGCTGAGCTTAGGGCTCACTGTTTGTCTTGTCCTGCTGTCCGGTTCCTAACAGTAACCCATTTTAAGGCTGTCAGAAATCACTACCCCTAAATCCTTCTCTTCTGAAGTCTTTGTTAACACAGAACTGCCAATATGATACTCAGATAGAGGATTCTTCCTCCGCAAGTGCATTATTTTACATTTGGAAACATTGAACTGCAGTTTCCATTATTTTGACCACTTAATTAACATAGGTAAATCATTTTCCATATTACTGACACCTCCAGGAATATCCACCCTATTGCACACTTTTGTGTCATCAGCAAACATCTCCTTTAGCAGTGCAGATAGCATGTTCATTATTTTCTATGAAGCCACAGCACAAATGGCCGGAGTACCCTTGAATAAAAGTTATATTTTACTTTTTTTTTTTTTTTTTATGGATTGGGTAGTAGTCATCTGACTTATTTACATTCTGTAGAGTGAATTGCCAAAAATATAGATTTTCGTGGTACAAACATCTTTTTTCATATATACTACTAATATTATTGAGAATACTACAGTTTTTACAGTGTTTATGTTTATGATAGTAAATGTTGAGTTTTGTGTTGGATTTATTGATATATAAAGGATCTTGTGAATGCTCATTGAGTAAACCCCAGATAAAGCCACAATCCCTTGTCAGGAAACTGATAGATGCGTGTTAGTTTTCCTTTAAAAAAAAAAAAAGGATCTAACTTGCTGTTATGTCCCTGTAATGCACGGGACACTGAGGATGAAGGTAATTTTCTTACTTTGATCCTCAGCACTGTTTTCAGGAACTTTGTAGTTTCTTAGATGTAAATTAGGTGGCTTGGAGCACTGGGGGTAGGGCTTCCACCAATCTGCTCCATCCCTTCTAATGAATTTTTTTCTGGTGCTCAGCAGTGATGAGCCCCGGAGTGATGTCACTGCAGAGTGCTGCCCCAATACTCATTAGCAGGGTGGGCCGCCTGGGTGGATTGGTGCACTGGGGGTGGTAATCCCACCCCCAGTGCCCAAAACCACCTCATTTACATATCTAGTAATCTAAAAAGTTCCCCAAAACAGTGCTGAGGATCAAAGTAAGAAAATTACCTTAATTTTTAACACCCCCCCCCCACGCTATGGGGACATAACAGCAGGTTAAATGTTTTCCTTTAATAAAAGTATATGGTGACCATGTGTTAACCTAGATAAAATGCCTAAATACAAGTGTGAGTTCTGCCAGTAGTTGGTGTGTTTAACTGTTACTTTCTAACATTTTTGCCTCACATTTCTTGTCTGCATGGCACACTTCTACTACACAGTCACAATGTGTGAATCAAGCTTAAAGGGAACCTGTCACCCCCTGTGCCGGGGTGACAGGCTCCCGACCCCCCGTTAGAGCCCCATATACTTACCTCATCCCGCCGGGTCCAGCTTCTGGAGGTGGTCGGGTGACGGAGATCTCAGCCGCTGCAGCCCGGCGCGCGCGCTGAGAGATGAGTCCAACACCCATAGAGAATGACGGAGCGCTGGACTCTCCTGTCATTCTCTATGAGCGTTGGACTCATCTCTCAGCGCGCGCGCCGGGCTGCAGCGGCTGAGATCTCCGTCACCCGACCACCTACAGAAGCGGGACCCGGCGGGATTAGGTAAGTATATGGGGCTCTAACGGGGGGTCGGGAGCCTGTCACCCCGGCACGGGGGGTGACAGGTTCCCTTTAAGGGTACAAACACACACAATGGATCCACAGCGGATCTGCTGCGGATCCCTGCCCTATGGACAGACATACTCACAGCGGGA
Source organism: Dendropsophus ebraccatus (assembly GCF_027789765.1). NCBI lineage: Eukaryota > Metazoa > Chordata > Amphibia > Anura > Hylidae > Dendropsophus > Dendropsophus ebraccatus. Next base: position 146,776,121 of record NC_091454.1, on the reverse strand, counting down.
TTGACATCCTGCTGCGAGTATGTCGGGAGACCGCCCTGCTAACCCCCGACCGGCCAGAGCATATATATTACCTGCTCCGCAATCCGGCTTGCTTCGAGGGGTGGACTTCACACTCAGCCAATCAGTGTGCTGCCCTGCCTGCCGAATTGTAAACACAATTCACAGCGAGAAATCCGCTACAGATCTGTTGTGTGTTTGTACCCTAAAGATTTAAAAGAAACTTTTGACAAACAGTTAAAACTGTTATGACTGAGCAGAGTCTGCGTGTTGACCCCCCACTGATCTTTAGATAGAACTGGCAGAAGCGGGGGGGGCGGAGCGAGCTGCCGATGGAGAAGGACGCATGGTGAGGAGCTCCTGACCCACGCAGCAATTTTATAAGACCCCAGTAAAGCTAAGGCACCCCGTTCATGGGGAAGACGACCGGGAGATCCTCACAGGCACCCCCCGCACCCCGCAAGCCGGATTTGGGGGCTTCCCCCATCAGGAAATACCTTGTGCGTCTGGGAGCAGCTGTCCCTCTCTCCTCGGACCTTCCTCCATCAGTGCCGAGGAGATCGGCTAGAACCCGCACCGGTACCGCAGCCTGCCTTCTCCCGGGACGAGTGAAAGCCCCGACCGCGGTGAGGAACCCCCGCGTTGCTCGGTCAGTCAGAGAGGCCCACTGCTTCTCTCCGGACCCGGGCGCCATTGTGGAACGGGCGCCATCTTTAACTCTGCAGCCTGGTGAAGCACCGTCTGGCAACCCTGCACTGCAGCCTGCCTTATCTGCCTCTTGCTCGGCGAGGACCCATCCCGGAACGGCGCACTGCCCTCCCTCGGGAAGACTACAGGCTCCGACAGCGGCTGATCGGTCCCCGGGCGCCGATACTACAGGGCTGGCGCCATCTTCCTGCCACGTGGGACGGACTCTGCAGCCCGGCGGCACTCCGTCTGGGAACCCCGCACCGCAACCGGACTTACCTGCACCTGGCATAGAGGTTAGTGAGGGGGATAAGGCTCCTGTCGGAGGCCCACCATCTTGCCTCCTGAGCCCACCCCCCTCTGTGACAGTGACTTTGGATGACAGGATCAGGCACCCTGCCTTGCCAGAAACTCCCTCATTAGCCCGGGCCCTCCCTGTGGACTGTCCGCCATTAACCCTTTCTGGCCTCATAAAGGGCACCCCCCCGCGTCCGCAGCATACAGACCCTAGATCAGCAGTTGCAGCCCACTTCCTAGCTATGGCGTCCCAGCCCAAACCTCAGCGGGCAGACAAGACGCGCCAAAACACGCGTACCTTATCCCGTGTGGACGCTGAGATCCATGCTTCTCCTGCTGACCCCCTGTATCCACTAGGTGGAGACAGTCCACACTCAGGGGTCTGGCCCACGTCGCAGGACTCGGATGGTGATTCCCTTACAGCTAAAGGCGCCTCACTCCAGGAGGTACGCCTGCTCCTGACTCAACTACCCACAAAAAATGATTTCCACTCACTGATATCAGAGGTTAAAAGGGCTTGCAATGAACTTTCGGAGGTGCGGAAAGATATTCAGCTGATCTCAACAAGGGTGGAAACCCTGGAGGAGGATCATGACGCTACCAGGGGTTACATTGCTCAACTTCAATCTACAGTCTGCTCTCAAACCTCCGCTATTAACGACATGCAAAGACAGGTAGAGGACCTGGATAACAGAGGACGGCGGAATAATATCAGGGTCCGGGGCCTTCCTGAGGCCACCCGGGACGAGGACCTTCCAGAGACTCTTGAGGCTATTTTTAATTCCATCCTGGGGGAGTCGGCCTCCCACAAAGTGAAGCTTGACAGGGCGCACAGGGCGCACAGGGCCCTCAAACCGCGTTCTCCCTCTGGAAATCCTCGAGACGTCATTTGCTGTGTACATGACTTTCAACTAAAAAAGCGGATAATGGCTAAGGCTAGGTCTATGCGTGATCTGGATTTCGATGGGGCACCTATTCAGCTGTTTCCAGACCTCTCCTGGATTACGCTGCAGAAACGGCGTCACCTACGCCCCCTCCTGACCCTGCTCCGTGATAAGGATATCAACTATAGGTGGAACTTTCCGTTCGCTCTCATGGCGCGTAAGGATGGACGCTCTGCTGTACTACGAGACCTGTCGGATCTTACTTATTTCTGTGAGACGCTGAATATCTCTGTACCTAAGATCACGGAGTGAACACTCTCATCGCCTCCACCCCCACTCCCCCCAGTGTGGCAGCCAGTGGGCCAGAAAAGGCGTAGGCGCAGATCCGGGAATCGGTCTGCTGGTCACGGGTCCTCCCCGAGGAACCCTCCTTGATCTTGCCCTGACTATAGCCTGATACCTTGCTTCCACATATATTTGCCTTAGTATCATTGATATCCTACTATTACTTATGGGGTCTTCCATTTTTCTCCATTTGCTGTTTCATTACTCTTCTTGCTGCGTGGGTCCGCTCTGTGGACCGATATTAATGGCATTACCTATGGTCTGTATTTTTCTGTCTCTTCTCCTCCTCCCCCCCTGGGGTCTTGTCTGTCTCTTTGAGTACTCATATTGTTGGATTCTCTCACAACCCCTTCCTTACACCTTGAGTAAGGGCTCTGTGCCTTGTGCCTTCGTTGTACTGTTAACAACGTTTTTTTTTTCTTCTTCTGTATGTCTGTGGTGTCCGTGTCTCCCCCGACCTTCCCTGCCCTTTTTTTCCACAGTTTGGGTCCTGGTTCTCCTTGCTTTGATCTGCGCAGCCTCTTATTCGCTACCTCACCTACAACTATCCCTGCAATGGTCAGTCTCTTCCATCGTGACCTGGGTAAGTCTTCACATAGGCGGGTGCTCTCACTCTCTCCCTCCCAATGATTAAGTGCGTGTCTATAAATGTGAAGGGGCTCAATTCAAATGTCAAACGTCGCTTGGCTCTGAAGGAGTTAAGAGATGCCAGGGCGGATGTGGCTTTCCTACAGGAGACTCACTTCGACCACTCGGCTAATTTCAGATTTGCCCACCATCAATACCCCCAGGTGTACTCAGCCTCAGCGGGCACCAAGCATGCGGGAGTGGCGATTCTAATCTCACGGTGCTGTCCAATGCAAGTGTCATCCACGTTCTCGGACCCAGTGGGGAGATATGTAATTGTGGAGGGCTCCATCCAGGGGAAGCCCATTCTTTTATATAATGTGTATGCTCCCAATCGTACCCAAATCCCCTTTATCCGCAGGGTGTTCAAGCGTGTAGCTGCCTACTCCCCCTCGCCGCGAGTGATTGGAGGTGATTTTAATCTCCCGCTCTCTGGAGTGATGGATAGGCATTCGGTGGTGGGCAATCCTCTGACCGCTGACCAATTGAAACTTTCTAAGGAGTTTAGGAAGCTGATACGCCTCCATAACCTCTATGACCTGTGGCGACTTGACCACCCTGCGGATCGTTCCTATACATTCTATTCCCATCCCCGTAAAACACATACCAGGATTGACTATTTCTTTGGCAATATACCTACTGTGCGCCTATTGCAGGATGCCTCCATCGGACCGATATCCTGGTCTGACCATGGCCCTATGGCTATAACCCTGGCCTCCCTTCTCTCCCCCACTCGACATTGCCATTGGAGATTAAACGAAACGCTCCTGAAGACTCAAGTCACTAGGGACTCTATGAAGGACTGTTTAACAACTTATTTTCTGGAGAATGAGGGTACAGTTGAGCGCCACTCTACCCTGTGGGAGGCCCATAAGGCGGTTGTTCGGGGGCATTGTATTGCACTAGGGTCCAAACTTAAAAGAGATACGCAGGCCCAAATCCGGACGACTAAAACTGACATAACAGCCCTGGAACAGAAACTAGCACGGTGTTCCTCTTTGGGGACATTGCGCAGGCTTGTAGCAGCAAGAGCGCACCTTAAGGATCTGCTTATGCATAAAGTGGAGCGGATGTTGCTCTATTCCAAACAAAGATTCTATGAGAAGGGGAACAAAGCCCATACTCTATTGGCACGGACCCTCTCTGACCGCTCAGCTGCTCAGACTCCGCATGTTCTGAAAGACCACCTTGGTAACCCTAAATACCATCCCCGTGATATTGCCTCAGTTTTTTCTACCTTTCTCTCCAAACTGTACTCTCTCCCGTCCACTCTACCCTCTGACCCGGAGGCCTGCAAACAGCGTATACAGGACTTTCTGAGGGACTGTCGGCTTCCGACCGTGTCCTCAGAGGCCCTGGAAGAACTTAATGCCCCGGTCACTGCAGAGGAACTACAGGAAGTACTGAAGTCTCTGCCGTTGGGGAAGGCGCTGGGTCCAGACGGTTTTACGTACCTCTATTATAAGACCTTTTCTGCCGTCCTCGCCCCCAAGCTGGTTACCTTGTTTAACGCCTTTCTGAGGGGTGAGCAGGTACCCTCCTCCCTCCTTCACTCCTACATTACCCTTATCCCTAAACCAGACAAAGATCACTCGGAATGTTCAAATTACAGGCCAATTGCCCTATTGAATTCCGACCTTAAACTGTACACTAAATTGCTAGCCACGCGCTTGGGGTATTGGCTTCCCGCCCTAATACATAAAGATCAGGTTGGCTTTGTCCCTGGTCGCCAGGGGGCTGACAACACCCGTAGAGCTATAGACATAATTGACGTGGTGAATAAACAGTCGGGAAGGGCCCTGATAAGTTTAGACGCTGAAAAGGCGTTTGATCGCCTTAGCTGGCCTTTCCTCTTTGAGACCCTACACTCATATGGCTTCTCGGGCCCCTTCCTGACTGCGATCCGAGGTCTTTACTCTAATCCTACGGCCTTGGTAAAGTTACCTCATCAGCTCTCTGCCCCATTTCCGATTCGGAATGGCGCGCGCCAGGGATGTCCTCTTTCCCCGCGCTATGCATTGAGCCCCTGGCGTGTGCCATTCGGAATAATCCTGACATTCGGGGGGTGAGGGTGGGCGACAGAGACTTTAAAATTATGCTTTTCGCTGACGACATCTTGCTTTCGCTGACTGAGCCCCTCACTACCCTGCCTGTCCTACATGCCCTCCTCTCCTCCTTTGGTTTGTTGTCTGGCTATAAAATTAACACGACTAAGACTGAAGCCCTTCCCCTTAATCTACCACATACCCTGGTGTCTCAGCTGCAGGCCAATTTCAAGTACAAATGGTCCACCTCGTCCCTCAAATACCTGGGCGTTAAACTGTCTCCTACCTATTCCACCCTGTACGCTGTAAATTTCCCCTCGCTGTTCCGAGACCTTAAGACCATCCTCGGGAAATGGGTTTCTCAGCATATCTCCCTCCTGGGTCGGATTGCGTCTGTGAAAATGACCATCTTGCCAAAGCTCCTCTACCACTTTGAGACCCTTCCGGTCCGGGTGCCCCTGAGCGAACTGAAGGCCCTGCAGGGGGTGATATTTAGATTTATTTGGGCGCATAAGCGTCATAGGATCCCCAAGTCCGTAATGATGTCAGGCAAGTCCCAGGGGGGCCTTGCTACCCCTAATATTCTTCACTACTACTGGGCTACACATCTCCGCCAGGTCATGGGCTGGGCCTCTCTCTCCACATATAAAGTTTGGGCAGTGATAGAAAAGATGTGGTTGGCCCCCATCCACCCGAACTCCTTCCTGTGGTCTTCCTCCCCCCCTGCCTTCCCTGCCCTGCCTATGCTTGGCCCTATCCTCTTCACCAGACATATATGGTCCACCTGCTCAGCGAGGTTTAGCCTATTTAGCCGACACTCCCCTCTCATCTCTTTCTTACTCTCTCCTTCCTTACAGATTGGCATGTCCCCCTTGATGGTGAGGCACTGGCTCAGTAAAAAACTGTTCCAGTTCGCGGATCTGGTTGATCCGCTTACACGTACTCTCTTACCCTTTGAGAAACTTAGGGAGAAACATGACTTGCCTAGTTCGGAGTATCTTTCCTACCTTGGCGTTAGACACTTTATGCAGACGGTTTTTGGGTCCCTTACGGTCTCGAAGCCTACACTGTTTGAACAGCTGATTAGGGCGGGTGGATCGACTAGGGGTCTCATCTCTGCTATCAAATTCTAAACTCACCTGTGGGAGACTCTTTGATCCGCCATAAGTATATGGACAGATGGGAGTCTTTATTAGCTAGGACTATCCCCCCTGAGCTGTGGCAGGTGATATGGAGCAGAGCCGCCTCCTCCTCAATTTGCACGAATTATAAAGAATGTCATTATAAATTCATGATGGGTTGGTATCATACCCCTGAATTGCTCCACAAGCTAAATCCTAGCATCCCCTCGGTGTGCTGGAGATGTAACAGCTCGGTGGGCTCTCTGCTCCATCTCTTCTGGGAATGCTCTCTCATCAGGGGGTATTGGACACATGTGGCGACATTGCTTTCATCGGTCCTGGACATCCAACTTAGCTTAGATCCCTTAGTCTTCCTGTTTAATGTTACACCAAAAACTCTGGGTAAGAAATCCACCAAACTAATGCTGCATCTATTGACAGCCGCTAAGTCACTTATCCCCCACAGATGGAAGCAAACTTCCCCCCCATCCGCAGATGATTTACTTGTTAAAATCAGAGATATCAGGGGCTTAGAGCGACTGATGGCATCACTGAATAATCAGATGCCGCTCTTTGACTCCGTCTGGGCTCCCTGGGAGGCATATTGCGCTCGCACTGGCCTAACTAACTGATAGGGAGATGTTCCCTCTTTGGCTCGCAGATCTTTCCCTACTGTTACCGGTTTTCTCTCCCCCCCCCCCCCCCTCCTTCTTGTTGTTCCCCTTTGTGTGTCTCATCCTTTCTCCTGAGTAAGGGCGTCTTGCCTCATTGCCTCACCGGCCTCAATTGGTGACCTACCTTGAATTGTTGGTCCCCACGGTTGTGTTCTCTTAACTTGAAATGTCCTGTTATATTGGGGAAATGCAATCTGCTTTGGGCTGGTGTAGTCTGCATCACTGTGATGCCATTCTCTGGAACTACTGATTGTATTGTTTATTATATGTAAAATGTTAATAAAAATTACATTTAAAAAAAAAAAGAACTGGCAGAAGCATGCTCCTGAGCGATTCTCTCCCTGGCTGCATTTACCATCTTACTGCAGTAGATGGGCTACACTGTTGCTCTATGGAGCCTGTAGTGAGACAGATATTACAAAGAACTAGGGAGAGAGGCACTTAGCCACATGCTTCTCCCTAATCACCCTTTTCCATAGAATTAAGCAGGCAACATGTAATATAATCGCTCAGAGATATCGATGTCTACCTTGTAAACACAAGACCGAATAGTGCTGTTTTCCCCAGGGCTGTGGAGTCAGAGTCATTGAGTCGGAGTCGTAGAGTTGGAGCTAGTTTTGGTGGATGATTTCTAAATGCTGGATGATTGTATATTAGCTGCAGTGTAATATGAAGATATCCTGTGTAATATAGAGAAGAAGAAGAAGAAGCCATAAATAGTGTAGCAGTAAGCTACTGCAGCAATGTGGTGTTTTCTCACTGAGAGAAGATTGTTTTTCTTTAGTGAGCTATTGCTGCAGCAGGCTGTGTGTGTGTGTGTGTGCGTGTGTGTGCTTTTGGTGCAGAAGGCTGTGTGTGTGTGTGTGTGTGTGTGTGTGTGTGCTATGGCTACAGCAGGCTCTGTGTGCATGTATGTGCTATGGCTGCAGCAGGCTGTGTGTGTGTGTGTGTGTATGAGTGTGTGTACTATGGCTGCAGCAGGCTGTACATGTGTGTGCACTATGGCTGCCAGTAGTGGACTATAATAGGGGCGTTTCGGGTGGCAGCCCGGGGCCCTGAGCTCCTGGGGGGCCCATGACCACCCAAAAAGACTTATACTTTCAGTGGTGTACTGTCTCCTGGCTACACTTCCGCCATGATTTGCAAAAATCACAGGTTTTTTATGGCAATTTTGCACAAATCAGGACATCATGACATTATCTGTCCTGTACTATGAACGCCAGGCTAGTGCTGCCATAGTTACAGTGGGGTGGGGGGGCCCAGGCTTGGTAAACAGCCCGGGGCCTATGGTAAAGTTAATCCGCCCCTGATGGCTGCAGCAGGGCTGTGTGTGTGTGCTATGGCTGCAGAAGGCTGTTTATATGTGTGTGTGTGCTATGGCTGCAGCAGGCTGTGTGTGTGCTATGACTGCAGCAAGCTATGTTTATGTGTATGCTATGGCTGCAGCAGGCTGTGTGTGCTATGACTGCTGCAAGCTATGTCTATGTGTGTGCTATGGCTGCAGCAGGCTGTGTGTGTGTTATAGAGAGGGGCAGAAATAAAAAGGGGTATTCTCGGCAACAATGAAAAATCCAGGGGGAACAGGGGCGGTGTGGTTCATAATAATGAAGTCCTATTTACCTGTTCCTTTGCCTCCATAGTGCACCGTCATGGCTCATGGTCCACTGCAGGGCTCCCAGTCCTGTGATGTCATTGGCCCCATTTAGAAATGCCTGCTACGCCAATTAGTGAGTGAGGTATGGCACAGCTGTAGTCACTGACTGACTGAGAGAGAGCTGATAAATCTGGGTCTATAGCTGACCTCTATATCACTTTGTGTGACCTCTGTATCACTATGGCTGACCCCCTCTATCACTATCTGTGACCTCTATATCACTATGGCTGACCCCTCTATATTACCATGGCTGACCCCCTCTATCACTATGGCTGACAACCTCTATCACTATGGCTAACCCCTCTTGATTACTATGGCTCATGTCTATATCGGTATCTCTGACCTCTATATCCCTATAGCTGACCCCTCTATAGCACTATATGTGACCTCTACATCACTATGGCTGACCCCTCTATATCACTATATGGGACCTCTATATCACTATGGCTGACCCCTATATCACTATGTGTGACCTCCTCTATATCACTATGGCTGACCCCTCTATATCATAGGGATCTGGCATTATTAGCAGTGTGTCTTTGTGTATAAAGTATATTTAGTTAGAAACATAGAAGACTGTCAGCAGGAATAGACCATCTGCTCCATCTAGTCTAGTTGTGAGTAGTTCAGGACATGGAGGCTGGAGACTGGCTGCATCCACTGCACACACACGGGAAGCTGCTTTATATACAGTATTCCTTTATTCCCTCAGAAGTCGCCCCAGGATCATGTTGAACATTAGGGAGAAGCTGCTGAGCGGAGTCGGTTCTGATAAAATTCAATAGTCGGGGTTGGAGCTGCGGCTTACCCACTGCACAGCCCTGGTTTTCCTCCCAAGTTTTTTACAGTACTTATAGTAAATTATCGTTTGTTGAGACGACATAGACCAGTTGAAGAATATGTTACTACTATAGATGAGCGCAGTTTGGGCATGCTCGAGTGTGATCGTTCGACATTGAAGTACCGGTAGCTGAAAAAGTTGGATGCAGCCCCAGGGAGTTTGGGAAAACATGGATACAGCTCATGGCTGACTCCCCAGGGCTGCATCCAGCTTCTTCGGCCACTGGTAATCTAATGCTGAACCATTGGACTCAGGCATGCTGGAGTTGCCCTCATCTCTAATTACCAAATCACCATTTGACAGTTTACTCCTATATTTTTTTTTTTTTTTTTTAGAATGGGTCAGAAAGACAGTGTGCTGCAACCTGGACATCTGGCATGCAAAGTACAGGGGTTCTCTCAGTGCGCAGGTGTACCAATATGGCCGACATCATGGCTAGGTGACAGCTATATATAAATGCATGGTACAAGAAGTATCTTGTTGCTCTCCCCCTCTAAGTAATGCTTAGTATTGTGTGCACAGCGGTTTCCATAGGTTACCGCGTGCCCCTGAATGCGTGAGCACAAACACCTCGTATTATCAGGCGGCCCACGAGATCGGCTTCTATTTTGGGTGGAGTAATATGGCCTCGGCGGTTCAGGCGTCCACGCGCGTGTCTCCCTAGAGAACGTGCTGCCGTTGCATGAGCGCGATGACGTCAGACGGGAGGGGCCTAACAGAGCCTGGGAGCTTGGAGTGAGACGGAAACGGAGGGGAAGCCGGGGCGGGCGGCTAAGTGGCTACAGGAGAGTGCGGTGCCGAAAGGCCTGCAGACTGACGGGATGGTGGAGAAGGCCGGCTGCGGGAGAGAGTCTATGGTGAGCGGGTCGCCCGGCACACACCGTGTGTCCACGGCATATGGAGAGGGTTGTACGGGAGCGGAGATGGGGGGAGGAGAAGGAGGAGGGCGGGGGTCACTGCACACAAACACACCGCACCTTGGCGACCCGCACCGCTCCCACCGTGCACCGCTGCGCCCTAACGTGCGACCCGCTGTACGCTGCCCGCGGGCTGTCACCTCACCGCCTGCTGCTCCGGGCCCCGTGTGGTCTGTGCTCCCAGCGGAGGTGTCCGGTGCTGCTGCCCTCAGGGGCTCCGGGAATGTGCTGCCCTATCCGCCCATGGTCTAGTGTGGTGTCCCGCGGCAGGTAGAGGCCGGCACTGGGCTGCGCGGCGCCCGCTGGTTTCCTCACAAAAGTTTCAGTAGTTGAGTGTGACTGCTGGGATGGCACCGGCCAGGGCTCCATACTGGTGCTCTATACTGGTGTGACTGCTGGGATGGCACCGGCCAGGGCTCCATACTGGTGCTCTATACTGGTGTGACTGCTGGGATGGCACCGGCCAGGGCTCCATACTGGTGCTCTATACTGGTGTGACTGCTGGGATGGCACCGGCCAGGGCTCCATACTGGTGCTCTATACTGGTGTGACTGCTGGGATGGCACCGGCCAGGGCTCCATACTGGTGCTCTATACTGGTGTGACTGCTGGGATGGCACCGGCCAGGGCTCCATACTGGTGCTCTATACTGGTGTGACTGCTGGGATGGCACCGGCCAGGGCTCCATACTGGTGTGACTGCTGGGATGGCACCGGCCAGGGCTCCATACTGGTGTGACTGCTGGGATGGCACCGGCCAGGGCTCCATACAGGTGTGACTGCTGGGATGGCACCGGCCAGGGCTCCATACAGGTGTGACTGCTGGGATGGCACCGGCCAGGGCTCCATACTGGTGTGACTGCTGCGATGGCACCGGCCAGGGCTCCATACTGGTGTGACTGCTGCGATGGCACCGGCCAGGGCTCCATACTGGTGTGACTGCTGGGATGGCACCGGCCAGGGCTCCATACTGGTGTGACTGCTGGGATGGCACCGGCTAGGGCTCCATACTGGTCCTCTATACTGGTGTGACTGCTGGGATGGCACTGGCCAGGTCTCCATACTGGTGTGACTGCTGGGATGGCATTGGCCAGGGCTCCATACTGGTGTGACTACTGCGATGGCACCGGCCAGGGCTCCATACTGGTGTGACTGCTGCGATGGCACCGGCCAGGGCTCCATACTGGTGTGACTGCTGGGATGGCACCGGCCAGGGCTCCATACAGGTGTGACTGCTGGGATGGCACTGGCCAGGGCTCCATACTGGTGTGACTGCTGCGATGGCACCGGCCAGGGCTCCATACTGGTGCTCCATACTGGTGTGACTGCTGGGATGGCACCGGCTAGGGCTCCATACTGGTGTGACTGCTGGGATTGCACCGGCTAGGGCTCCATACTGGTCCTCTATACTGGTGTGACTGCTGGGATGGCACTGGCCAGGTCTCCATACTGGTGTGACTGCTGGGATGGCATTGGCCAGGGCTCCATACTGGTGTGACTGCTGGGATGGCACCGGCCAGGGCTCCATACTGATGTGACTGCTGGGATGGCACCGGACAGGTCTCCATACTGGTGTGACTGCTGGGATGGCACCGGACAGGTCTCCGTGCTCGTGTGACTGCTATGGTGGCACCAGCCAGGTCTCCAAACTGGTTGCAATACTTCCACTGCCCATTGGTGTTAATAGGTGCAGTATAAAATGGGGGGTGCGCACATGGCCATAATCCATGCTGGTATACAGCTCTACACAGTCCTCAAGCTCCTATTGACCTCAGTGACGGCACTTTTATTCATGGTTTCCCATCTTCTATTGAAGTCCATAGGAGTGGGGATTTTGGCAGGGACACCGCATGTTGTTTGATACGGGAATCACAATAGTTTCCAGGTCAGAATAGAATCGGTTATATTGTGTGGGGTGATCATGCCCCTACAGATTCCAGCTGCTTGTCCCAGCAGGGGGAGGGGACACAGGGCACTTTGTAATCAGTTTATTGTCAAGGGACTCTTTCATCATGTATGTCTGATCCAAAACAGCGAACCAGTTTAAAGGGATATTCCAGAATAAAATTAATTTTTTTTATGGGTGTCTGCAAAAAAGATAAAAAATACAGTCCTTAATCCCCCACAGCAACCTTTGTGGAACCTTCCCCTTCCAGTCCCCTGCTGTTCCATCTCCTCTCCCGGCTTCCAAGATGACACCTGAGAGCAGGGCCTGCCCACTCAGCCTATCACTGGCCGCAGGGATGTGCTGCTCAATCACGTCACCTCAGAAGCGGCTACAAGTGGGGAGCAGTAGGGGACTGGAAGGGATTGGGCTAGAGGTCTGAGACCAGATGTGACATCAGAGGATGACGTGTTGTCTACTAAGGGAGGGAGGGTCACAGGGAGCTGCAGACAACACAATTTTGTAGTTCTTCTACTTTCTATTACCTTTGGGGCAAAGCACTCAAACGCCTGCTGAAGCCAGTACTGTTAGTGATAACACTATTTTATTTCCCAGTGTTATTTCATGGGTTGATTTGGGAGTATAATTTAAAAATAAATAAATCTTATGCCAGATGACCTTTTAACAGCACAATATGCTTGACTTGATTCTTGCATTTGATGCTGTCGGCTTAGAGAATTAATTTGCATTGGAAGTCCATGTTGCTCCAGTGCCTGCATAGCATATGTCCTTTCACAGCTGTACAATGTATATGATGCATGACGGCTGCCAGATTATTAGAATAGACACTGCGCTTTCGTGGATGTTTTACTTGAAATTTTTTTCTCTTGACACCAGGAAGACATCTGCTTGTCTACATGGATGTCACCTATTGTAGTTTTTGTATTCCTAGCTATGACTATAAATACATTAATAAGTGCTATAGCTGATGGTTTTACCATTACTATCCTGGATTGTTCTTATGTTCTCCAAAATGTGTTTTTGGATGATATCAACAATGTTTCATACAGAACAGTACTGAGCAGAATGTTGTTTGTCTAGATCTGCTATTGTTTGTCACCAATAATTATTAAAAAAAAAGTTTTTAAAACATTATTATTTTCCTTCTTTATTGTAGCCCTCACTCATACAAAGTGGATTAAATCCTGCCCTTTCGGGAACTTCACAAATGCACACCAAGCAGGGCATGAAATTGGAGGCTGTGATGGAGCAACTCCAAAAGCAACAACAGCAAGCTGCTCGCAGCATGGAGGAACGGGAGCGACAAATAAGAGAAACTCAATTGCTGTATGCCCAACAGCTGGCGTCCCAGCATATAATGAAATCTACACCTGGTCCTGCCAATTTGTCAGCTACTAAGGCCCGCCCGCCCATGGCACCTCCACAGGTTGCTAGTGATCCAGATGAAGACGAGGAGATGGAAGATGATGAAGAAAGTGATGAAGGAGACTCGTATGATGAAGACAGTGATCGCAGGGAAGGCCAGCCATCTATGTTGGCACAGAAGTATCTCCAGGCTCAGAGAGAGCAGCAGGGTATAGTCACTCCTAATGCGCAAGGGAACCTTGGTCAGCGACATCCTGCTGTAAAGGAGGAGCCCCAAGATGAAAACTTTAATCCTTCACCCTCTAAACATCCAAAGCAAAACATGGAGGAGCACATAAAACCGGTAAGATATTCATAAGGTACAAATACACCATATGGCTAAAACATCTGTAGAAAAGGCTGTTCAAGCTGCTTGTGCTGTGCTTTTCTTTTCTATTCCATCCATACTATCTGCTTTGAAGAAATGATGCTGCACACCAGGAGGAACAGCTGCTGTGGAAGGCATGCATATATGTTCTATTTATTAGAAAAGAGCATGTGCACACTATCTCATGGGTGGCACAGGGTTGCCTCAACAGCTGTCCCTCCTGGCTGCAAAAGCTCCTCTGTGCCTGATGTAAGATCAGACAGGAGAGAGAGGTGCTGCACAACCCCTGTAGTGGCTATTATTTGTTAGAAGCCTGTTTTATATCTATAATTTGAGTATTTATTTTTGATCTCTGGCAATGAATATTTCAGATTTTACTGATGACATTTAAGTTTGCTGACTGATCATCGTACCTGGGGTTAATTGTCCCCTCAGTGACAGAAGCAGTGGACCACTGCTCCATTCATTTTCTACAGGGCTTCTGATTGCTGGTTATGGAGACCTCAGCACCCTGCTCCTCCAGCTGGAAGACCATAGAGAGGACCAGTTTGAATGTTTGTCAGATTCTGTCTGTGCCACAGAATGGAACAGCAAGGTGCATTTTTGACTTCTACCTCATTCAAAGTCTGTGGAACCAATATAAACAGCCGAGCACAGTGTTGTGGCGATCTGAGGGTTCCAGTGGTCAAACTTCTACTAATCTAGCATTTATCACCTCTCCAGGGGATGGGTGACAAATGGCTTAGCTTGGAGTACTCTTACCATAGGAAGTGATGGCATATTTCTAGGATATGGTACAGAGCATACATAAAGGGCATATTAGAGTCATTATCTGCCAAATCCTGTGTAAGAGAGCAAACAGTGAGCCTTCTCATTGGCTGATCATATACTTTGAAATTGTCAAAAAATACATAGTCAGCTGCAAATCACTCAGTGTAATAGATGTGCAGCCAATGACCGATTAAAAGAAAGGGCTACGCAAACAACTTAGCAAAGCCAGGGTTGCTGGATCATCAAGGCATGTAATAAGCTTCTGTAATGGTGTGTTTACGTAGAGATTTAGCTGACAGATTTTTGAAGCCAAAGCCAAGAATGCATCTGAGTAGAGGCGAAATCTCAGTCTTTCCTTTGACCTGTTCTGTTTATAGTCTGTTCTTGGCTTTGGCTTCAACAGTCTGTCAGATAAATTTCTGTGTAAACGTACTCCAAGTGCTGTTTTAGCAGATCTTTGCTCGATAACACTGCGGGTAAGGCCGTGTAATACGGCCTTAAGGGCATTAAGCTTGGAGACTAGTTCTGGTCTATCCACATTTGTGAGGTGATCAGGAATCAGTCTAATCAGATCAGATGGATTTTGTCATCATGCTATTCATTTCCTACTCTACAAATCTGAATAGTATACATTAGGGCTGGGCGGTATACCGTCAAAATACCGATACCGTCTCTGGCGTCGGTTAACCGACCTCAACTTTGCCAGGACGGTATCTGCGGTATTTTTACTATTTTCCTACCTGAGCCCTAAGCGCTGCACAGGCCGGAGGAAGCCTCCTATGTGCAGTCTGTGCAGGGATGCACGGACTGCACATAGGAGACCAGCACCGTGTGTCAGAGCGCCCCTGCCATCCTCCCCCGTCCGGCATATCACAGCGGTCTTCCCGGCACAGCAGAGCGGCCCCCACCCGCCCGACACGGCAGAGCAGCCGCCCGCCCGGCATATCGGTCATCAACTTGCCCGACACAGGTATCAGCCCTCCGCCCACCCGGCACAGCGGTCATCCACTCACCCCACATGGCAGAGCAGCCCCCGGCCGGCCGGCACAGCGGGTCCCCACTCACCCCACATGGCAGAGCAGCCCCCGGCCGGCCGGCACAGCGGGTCCCCACTCACCCCACATGGCAGAGCAGCCCCCGGCCGGCCGGCACAGCGGGTCCCCACTCACCCCACATGGCAGAGCAGCCCCCGGCTGGCACAGTTGGCCCCAACTCGCCCGCCACAGCAGAGCAGACCCCAGTCGTCCGATGCGGCCCTTCATGTCCCGTGGATACCACACGGAGCGCTGCGCGACTCAGCCCGGTCCCATAGTCCACACCGCACACGTGTTCTGCCCTCCCTACATGATCAGATCCTTGTCTGTTCCTAGCTTGTTTAGTGCCAGTAGAGCCATCCTGCCCCAGTCTAGCTCACAGAGCATTGTCTACACTGGATACAAACAGCCTGGACACCAGACTGATACATTGTTCATAGCTAGTCCTGCTCTCAGCTGTATCCAGTGTAGACAATGCTCTGTGAGCTCCAGACTGATACATTGTACATAGCTAGTCCTGCTCTGTATCCAGTGTAGACAATGCTCTGTGAGCCCCAGACTGATACATTGTACATAGCTAGTCCTGCTCCCAGCTGTATACAGTGTAGACAATGCTCTGTGAGCTCCAGCCTGATACATTGTACATAGCTAGTCCTGCTCTCAGCTGTATCCAGTGTAGACAATGCTCTGTGAGCTCCAGACTGATACATTGTACATAGCTAGTCCTGCTCCCAGCTGTATCCAGTGTAGACAATGCTCTGTGAGCTCCAGACTGATACATTGTACATAGCTAGTCCTGCTCCCAGCTGTATACAGTGTAGACAATGCTCTGTGAGCTCCAGACTGATACATTGTACATAGCTAGTCCTGCTCCCAGCTGTATACAGTGTAGACAATGCTCTGTGAGCTCCAGACTGATACATTGTACATAGCTAGTCCTGCTCCCAGCCGTATCCAGTGTAGACAATGCTCTGTGAGCTCCAGACTGATACATTGTACATGGCTAGTCCTGCGCTCAGCTGTATCCAGTGTAGACAATGCTCTGTATACCTATGTATACACGTCCTGTATTGTGTACATAGCTATATACGTCTGTGTACACATTCTGTAGTGGCTGTATACCTGTATATACACATCCTGTAGTGGCTGTATACCTGTCTATACATGTTCTGTAGTGTGTACATAGCCTTGGTTGCTGCTCAGTTAATTTTTATTATTTTTTTTACGTTATTGAAACTAAATATTGCGTTTGGCACAACCAAGTGGGTGTGGCTTGTAAAAGGGGCGTGTCATAATTATCGCTCAATTATCGTTACCGCAGTTATATGTACGATAAACCGCGATATAGATTTAGGCCATTATCGCCCAGCCCTAGTATACATTGCTTTTCTTAAATTGTACATCAGTATTGCTTTATAGATAAACTTTCAATTCTGATCATTTTGTGTGATAAATACTGTGGTTGCATTATACAACTATTAATGAGGAATGCAAAGTGACAACACCCCCTCGCTTGTTTAATCCTTTCTGTTTTGATTGGAATTTTTTATTAATGGTGGTCTATATTTCAGTTATTTAGTTAGTTATTTTGTATGTTCCAGCTCATCTTTAAAAGAAAAAAAAAATGTGTATATGAAGTTACTTTGTGTATGCAGGTGTCATTGTCCTCATGGTAACAGACAGATCATAATGTTGGGGAGTAAGAGTCCATTATGTTTAACCTAAATTGGCCAATGGCCGGCCTTTTAGGGAAAAGTTTCATCCTGATTACAAATATAGCAATGAGGTTAAATCCCTTCATCAATGTCCCACCTCCAGAAGTTATCATGAAGACACCCAGGCCCCTCTTGTGCTTGTTCATTAACTCAACCATCTCAACATTGCATAGGCAGAGAGGTCCATAGTCACACTGCCCTTATAGCAAGGTTCTCCCACTGCTCTTATTGTAAAGAATCCCCATATGTGATGATGGTGAAACCTTCTTTGATCTAGACCTAAGGCTGTATTACACAGGCCAACCTGCAATGTGAACAGCTGCCGATCTGTGTCCAAAGCTGCACAAACATTGCCTTTAGGGTATGTTCACATGTACCGTATCCGCAGCGGATTTTATTCTGCTAGTTCGCAGTAAAATCTGTTGTGGATACCTGCCCATTCACTTCAATGGGATGACTTTTTTTGCAGTGGGATTGTCATCCCACTGCAAGTATGTCAAAGTCAGCGCCCTTAACCCCGCGGCCCGGGTACATACATTACCGGGTCCCTGCTCTGGCTTACTTAAAGGGCTCCTGGCATCTCCTGGTGCTCAGCCAATCAGTGCGCTGCCCTCCACGTACCATAATTAGTAAACGATCAGCCAATGAGTGAGTGTTTTCTTGTTAATTGGCTGATCACTGGTTCTATGACAGGTAAGATATCTTCCTGATTTGACAGATAATAACTCTGTGTAAAGGGCCTTTAGAGGATGCTCCCTTGTCATGGTTACAGGCCTAGGTATAAAAAGATCTGTGGAAGGATCCCTGAACTGTCCATTCATATGTGTACATTGTGATTAGACCACCCCTTAGGATGTCTCTTTCAAACTAAATATGGTTAAATTTGATAACCTGTACTGCAGTCTATAGCCATTCCCTCTATTTATTTGGGCACCCAAACAACTCCACTTGTGTTTCTGCATTTGGTGCATGCATTAATTTACATACCAAACCTCATGCATACACCAGACAACACTTTTTTGTAGACTTGCATTTTATTCACTTTCAAACTTGTGAATTGCATGTTATAGTAGCAATCTTTATGAACTAAAACCCTAGTATAATTTAGTAAAGTGTTCCAGCCTGTGTAGACCGTGCCGCACCATAGCAGAGAGTGCATCCTGTGCTGCAAAAACTATTCCTAAAACCTCTCTAAAGAACTAATCTAATAGCATGTGTGTATCCGTTTCGATCCGTTTTTCCATTGAATTCCATTATAAAAAAAGATCCGTTTTTTTTTAACGTAGACAAAAACGTAGCCAACCTCATTTTTGTGTCCATTAAAAAAACGGATCAAAACAGATCCGTTTTTTTATAATGAAATTCAACATTAAAAAAAGCATCAAAACGGATTGCAAAAACGCAGTGTGAACCCAGCCTAAGTCTCATACAGATTAGTAGGATTTATGAAATCGGCATAGCATCGTATACTAAGCTGTTTCTGTAACTTGGTAGTGATGTAAACCTGTTTTTGCAACTCCCATTACTGTCAGTGCGAGTTAACTACCAGTTCAGCTGTTTTTGGTTTCTTGACCCCTTCAACTGGCTGCAAACAGGCAGAAGTGGGTTGGTGGGCCTTAGTCCCAGGATTTGTGGTAAGGCCTTATTACACACAAAGATTTATCTAAAAGGTTTTTGAAGCCAAAGCCAGGAATGGATTTAAAAAGGTGAGAAATCTGTCTTTTATGACATGTTCTCTGTTTATAGTCTTTCCCTGGCTTTGGCTTCAATAATCTGCCAGATAAATTTCTGTGTAATAGGGCCCATAGTCCCAGTGGTGACCTATATTTTTTGTTTAATTTATGGCATATCCTGTGTACATTTGGAAATGTATAGCATGTAATGGCAATGCAGGTGTCAGTAGTGATGGTGAGCCATTGTGTTTACAGCTTGTAATGAACCCTAAACACATTCTTTGAGGATTGCAGCTCCTGTGACATGATGGCCTGGAATCCAACTAGTGCAGTTGAAGAATCAGTCGCAACTTAAAGGGGCACTTTTTTGGGGGGACCGGGGAGGAGGTGGCTGAAATAAAAGACGTCCACTTACCTCCCCGATTCCAGCGGCCGGTCCCGCATCACGGCGCTCCGGTGCCTGGTTCCCGGCCGCTTCCGGGTGTCTGATGCCGCGGGAGACGCTACGTTTCAGTCAGGGCCACTCAGCCACTCGGTGAAGGAGGCGGGATCCGTTTGAAGTCCGCTTGGATCCCGCCTCCTTCACTGAGTGGCTGAGCGGCCCTGAGACGTAGCGTCTCGGGCAGCGTCAGACACCCGGAAGCGGCCGGGAACCAGGCACCGGAGCGCCGTGATGCGGGACCGGCCGCTGGAATCGGGGAGGTAAGTGGGACGTCTTTTATTTCAGCCACCTCCTCCCCGGTCCCCCCAAAAAAGTGCCCCCATGCTGGATAACCCCTTTAATGGACAGAAATGCCTTGGGTAATGCTGTGACCAGCTGAAGGCGGTATGTTGTTGATTTGTAAATGTTTGCATAGGACTGCATAACTATATACTGTTTGTATGCGGAGCAGCCTGCAGTCATATGAGACATGTTATACATGTGGTGTTTGTGTAGATATTGGGAAAGATGATCAAAACCTGTGTCATTCTGAGACGTTGTAAACCAAGACTAGACAGAAGAATGTGCCACTTATTTAATGGTGACTCATCACAGTTGCTGTTTGAGTGATGGTGCACTATCTAGTTTTTTTCTACCAGTTATAGCTGAGTTTTATGCCCAGTTAAAGTGTCATAAAAATGAAGTGCAAGTTGTAAAATACAGGTTTGGTGTTTGTTTTTTGCCAAAAATTGCTAAAGATTTTTGGTGCAGGCAGATTTGGTTTTCTTAGAAATAACAGGTGATAAATCCGTAGGTTATAGATGTGTGATGGGGTCCTTTGTACCACGGGTGGCCTTACTGTATGTTCATAATGGAAAGGAGTTTGTATGAAGCTATAGTGCTCAGGGCTCCAGACTAAAAAATTTACCTAGGAGCCATTGGCTCCTAACCTGAAAAATTTAGGCGCCAAATAGAATATTTGGTCGCCAACATTTTAAAACATGTAAAATTAATGTTATGTTAAATGGGACTTACTGTGTGCAGAGGCCACGGCAGCATCCTCCTTTGGATTCTTTCTTTTCTTAGTTTGAAAACGTTCAACATGGAAACTTGCAACTTGACAATCATATACCCCCCTGCTGCCGGTGTGTTCCCTCAGCCAGCTGCCATCTTACCGGCAATGATCTACTATATATATATATATATATATATATATATATATATATATATATATATATATATATATATATATATATATATATATATATATATATATATATATATAGCCCTCGGCAGCCGATGACATATAGCCCCTGTGGCAATGTATATGGGAAGTGGTACTGTGCAGTGTATATACATACAGACACTGAGGGAAGTGGTACTGTGCAGTCTATACATACAGACACTGAGGGAAGTGGTACTGTGCAGTGTATATACATACAGACACTGAGGGAAGTGGTACTGTGCAGTGTATATACATACAGACACTGAGGGAAGTGGTACTGTGCAGTCTATACATACAGACACTGAGGGAAGTGGTACTGTGCAGTCTATACATACAGACACTGAGGGAAGTGGTACTGTGCAGTCTATACATACAGACACTGAGGGAAGTGGTACTGTGCAGTCTATACATACAGACACTGAGGGAAGTGGTACTGTGCAGTGTATATACATACAGACACTGAGGGAAGTGGTACTGTGCAGTGTATATACATACAGACACTGAGGGAAGTGGTACTGTGCAGTGTATATACATACAGACACTGAGGGAAGTGGTACTGTGCAGTGTATATACATACAGACACTGAGGGAAGTGGTACTGTGCAGTGTATATACATACAGACACTGAGGGAAGTGGTACTGTGCAGTCTATATATACACACTGAGGGAAGTGGTACTGTGCAGTGTATATACATACAGACACTGAGGGAAGTGGTACTGTGCAGTCTATATATACACACTGAGGGAAGTGGTACTGTGCAGTCTATACATACCCCCCCCCCCCTCGCACCCCACACGCACTGACTACCGCACCTGGCCGCCATCACAACAGACACACTACCAATCCCCCGCCCAGGCCGCAGTCCCCCCACACACATTACTGACCGGCCGCCACCCCCTCCTGTTGTACTCACCCACTATCTAAGCTTGGTGCCGCTGGGGTGAACTTGAAGAACCGCGGCGCCGGGTGAGGAGAGGCGGGAGAGAGGCGCTGGAGGAGTGTGGCGCCTCTGCGGCCGTCCGTCCAATGAATGACGGACGTGCTGGATGACATCACTGGAGAAGCGTGTCCCCGCACACGTCATCCAGCACGTCCGTCATTCATTGGACGGACGGCCGCAGAGGCGCCACGTGATTCGGCGCAGCGTGCGGAAGGCGGAAGTCCTTAAAGAGACAGCGCGCCGCCGTGGCCAGTCACAAATGGCGCCCAGATTAATAAATCTGGGCGCCATTTGCAAGATGTCAGTCGCATTGGCGACCATTTTGGTCGCCATCTGGAGCCCTGGTGCTTATACTCGAGTGATAAGTAAGGGTCTCATCTAAAATCATTGTATATTTCTCACCTTTATAGATAATTATAGTAACATAGTAAGGTTGAAAGAAGACAAGAGTTCATCATGTTCAACCTAGACACACCCAACTGTGTTGGTCCAGGGGACGGCAAAAACCCCCATGAGGCAGATGCCAATTGCCACATCACAGGGAGGAAAAAATTCCTTCTCAACTCCAATGGCAATCAGAATAATCCCTGGATCTGCGTCCTATCACCAGAGATCTAACACCCATAACTTGTAATATTATATTTTTCAAGAAAAGAATCCAGGCCTCCCTTAAATGTATTTAATGAATCAGCCATGACAACAACATGTGGCAGAGAGTTCCATAGTCTCACTGCTCGTACAGTAAAGAATCTGTGTCTGTGCTGATGGTGAAATTGTCTTTCCTCTAGACTTAGGGTACTATTACACGGAACGATATTCGGCCGATTCGGACGAATATCGTTCCATGTACTAAAGACACCGATCAGCTGATGATCGTTGTCATCGGCTGATCGTTGATATAAGTTCAGACCTATAATCGTCGGGCGCCGACCGTGCACAGCTACGTGTAATAGCGGTGCGCAGCCGACGCTGACGATTTGCAAAGAAGAATACATACCTAATCCATGGTCCAGGGTTCCTCTTCCTCAGAGCTTCTTACCGGGTCCTGTGCGCTCTGGCTTCTCAGTGGCCTGTGTCAGCTGACAGGCCCCTCGGCCAATCACAGGCCGGAACCGCCGCAGCCAGTGATTGGCCGAGCGGCCTGTCAGCAGAGACAAGCCGCTGTGAAGTGCGCGGACTCGGGGAGAAGTTAAGAAGAGGAACCCTGGACCATGGATTAGGTATGTATACAGGTTAAACAAAGGCTGCAAGGACATCGGTAACTATGTCCCTGCAGCCCTTGTTTAACGATTATCGGGCCGTGTAATAGGCCAAGTAAACGAGCAATGATCTAGCAGATCGCTGCTCGTTTACAGGTATTATCGGGCCCCCATCCGCCCGTGTAATACCACCCTTAGAGGATGCCCCCTTGTCATGTTTACAGGTCTAGGAGTAAAAAGACCACTAGAAAGATCTCTGTATTGTCCATTCATATATTTGTACATTGTGATCAGATCGCCCCTAAGACATCATTTT
This sequence comes from Dendropsophus ebraccatus, assembly GCF_027789765.1. Classification (NCBI taxonomy): domain Eukaryota; kingdom Metazoa; phylum Chordata; class Amphibia; order Anura; family Hylidae; genus Dendropsophus; species Dendropsophus ebraccatus. The sequence continues at coordinate 146,753,102 of NC_091454.1, read as the reverse complement.
TTTTTTTTTTTTTTTCTAAGCTAAATGGCCTCAAGCTTGATGTACTGTAACCCACCCAAAACTCAGCATAACAGAAATGTAATTCAGCCTGAGCGTTATTGTGTGTGGGTCACTTCATGCGTATTGCTTTTTCTAAGTCTTAATCACCCATGTGTCATCCGTGCAATAAAAACTGCCTGCCTTTTAAGGAACTCTGCTTTGAACAAACATGCCATCCTTTGTGTGCTTGCACTATTGAGTAAATGGTAAATGAGGGGTTAAGTTTTGGTATTAGCAACTCCTCCTTCATTACAAGCTGCCACATGTTGGGTATGCAACCCCTAGACACATTAAATGGATTGAGAGACCAGTTTAGCCTGACCAACTGGCCACATAGTTTCACAGAATTCATGCTTTCACAGAATCTGGTTTTACTACTTATTCCAAATTGATCTCTTCTGACCTCTTAGTCCCGGAAGGCCTGACTTGGGATGCATTCACAACGCACATTTGGCTCCCAGCATGTCTGTCAAATATATTCTTAGGCCACCATTCATCCAACAGAGGCCAAAAAATATTTTTACCTTTGGTTGGTCTGGTCTGCATTTGTATTTTTTTCCTTTAGCTGTAAAGCATAGTGTACTATTACTTACAGTATTACACATGATTCTATAGATGACGTATGCCTTCTATAGATGACGTATGCCTGTTCAGTAGCATTCGTCTGAACGATCATTCAGCCATCGGTTATTTCGCACACTCCCCGCCTATCCTCCCCATGCACAGGCATATTTGGCACAGCCGAGTGTTCCTGTATTCTCTATGGGGAGGGGAAAGTTCTCGCTGTGCATTATCCTTCTCAAAACCAAGGGGTCGGGTGATGGTTTTTCAATTACACCTGAAGTTGTTTGGGAGGGCCTCATACACAGTAGATTGACATCTGAACCAACTGTGAGCAGCTGGTACAGCCGACCAAAGTCTAAGGCGTTTGGGAACCTTTAGAAGGGGAGATTGTTGTATACTCAGATCTAGCTTGTGCATCATTGATTTTCATGTAAAAAGTTACCATCTATGTTCGAGTACCTAAACAAAGTTGAGCACAGCCTTAGTAACTGTAAACTAACTACTAATGTTGGTATAGATCGTGCTAAGAAGCAAAGGAAGTGTTATGAATGTGTTTTTTTTTTCTTCATAGAATTTCATAAATTTTGTATATACCTACTTACCTACTTCCCTTAAAAGGATTTTCTAGGCTTAAAAAAGCATGTTTTCTTGAAGAAACAGCACCGCTCTTGTCCTTGGTTTGTCTGTGGTGTTGCGGCCCAGTTCCGTTACAGTAAATGGGGCAAAGTTGTAATACATAACACACAATCTGAGGGCAGACATGGCACTTTTTTTAAAAAATTTTTTTATAAAGGAATTGGCTATTGTTTACTTTAAATACCCTTCTTTAGAAGGGTATTTCAATTTCAGTTAACAGTTATACTTGTAGTGCCCATGAAATTAAATATTTTTGCAAATACATTCATTTAGCAAACTTGATATGTTGCTTTTTCACCTCCTGTTGTTGACAGCTCACTGTCTAGGTTACTGACCACCGCTTAAAGCTGCCTGTTGTGGTCTGCATGTTGTATATGTCTGTAGTACACATTTATAGATTATACGGTAATTTACACTATGTGTTAAATTTATAATCGTTGCACATACGTCTTGACCTAAAAATTGCTTTTAGAGCATGGTGGTGGTTGGTAACCTAGACAATAAGCTGTCGTCAATAACTTTTGACATGTTATTGATCAGAGCAGGTCTCCCTGCTTTCCCCAGCTAAATCTTCTGATGAGAGCAGGTCTCAGCAGTGAGACTGAGTAATAAAATTAAAAAAAAAAAAATTGTTTGAGTTTTTAATGTTGTACTGACATGTTTAACCTCAAATGCATGATACAAAGACATGCATAAACTGTCCAATGTTTAGTATTGCTAATAATGCATTAGTCATTAGTACTCACAATAGATCAGTAGAGAACAGCAATTGTCTGTTCTTAAGGGGACAGGAAGGGAAAGGGGTACAGGGCAGCGGAATGAGCATAGGGTGGCAAGGGCAGTGGGGGAAGGGAAATGGAGAGGGGTTAGTAGCAATTCAAACGTCATGCCGGTAAAATATCCGAATAGGAAAATGTAACATCAAAACAATAGAACGTTAAAACGTTTCTGTGCAAAAGTGTAAATGGAGACAATATCACATACCTATGTAATGAGCTCTGGAACCAGTTATATGTATATTGAAGTGAACCTAGGCAATCACAGCAGTTAAGGGAGAAAATATTGCAACTACTTCCTGCTAAACATGGCCTACACCAAATATATTAGTGTTGGCAGAGTGCGCACAAGGCACTGGCTCTCCAAAACCTCTATAGGTAGCCCAAGAGAACCAAATAGCTCGTAACGTATGCCTCGAAATTGTCTCGCAGTGTGAGATATCTTCCATTGTATACAATTGATCTACACTCAGCTTCCATTCATCCATTGAGGGCAATTCCATTGACAAGCTGGGACCAACATTCGTGTCTCTGAAACAAAGTGCCCAAACGGAAGTTTCTGGTGTTGCTTGCATCTCTTTGGACGCATGCCCATCAGAGCGATTTCTGGTACCAAGTGGCTAATTTTAAAAATGTCGCCACCAAATAAGAAGTTTAGGACAGGTCCACCATATGTGGAAAAAGGAGACGAAGTATCTCCAACATATGGAGGGATTTTCGGGGATATACGCGGAGGTAACATCTGGTGTCTTGGACCAACACACAGGTACTTTAAAGGCATTCTCCTCCACTCGTACACATCTGGAGGACCTGTGTGGAGCTAACAGTAATGACTTGTTTTCTTCCTCCGAGAACGTCCTCCTCAGATCCTTTTCCTATTGTCTTACAAAAGGCACTGAGATAGCAGGGCAAGGAGTAATAAGTGTTTTATAAATATGTGACATGAGCTTTCTGGGATACAGACTCCTCCTGAGTATCTCCCTGAACCAGGAAAGTAAAGCTGTAAAATCCATATTGCTTACAGGTTTCTAATAGGGACTTCTCAGGGACGAAAGCAATAGTACGCGAGCCACCAGTATTTGGAGTGACTATGAGAGATTAGGTGTATTGGCCATCACTCTTCCTTTTTTAGTTTCAGATAATGGCGACTGGTCTCTCTCCAAAGCTAGGGGAATACAGTTTTAGATAAAGCAATAGTTTTGCATATAATGCTATACCTGGGAGACCTATCCCTCCCTATCTATTGGGCCCAATGAGAGATACCTGTGTTCTAGCCGTGCATGTCTGCTTATTCAGATAAATTTATTATCGAGACTGATCAATAACTTTTGACGTGACAGTACCCATTTAACTTGACAAGTCCTACAAGTTCAGCTACATGACTATGCAGTCATGTGTTTTTTGTTTTGCCACAATTTTTCATACATCTTGGAAACTCTAATAAAACCCTAGAAATGTGTAGTCACATGGTTTACAGAGGCTGTGTTTTACACCCTCCCCTTCCTTTTGTACATAGCGATTCTATGTGTTAGGTGTGGAGTGCATCTTCTGGACCTTTATTGGCACACTGCATAGTTGCTCCCACTTTATTTGCTTTTAGGGTATAAACCCACACACCGTATAAGCAGCGTATTTACTGCTGCGATACGCAGCAAATACGCAGCAAACACGCAGCAAATACGCAGCAAAAACGCAGCAGATTATATCTAAATAACTGAACACAGCATCAAATCTGTACCAACAAATCTGCTGTGTATTTGCTGCGTATTTGTTGCGTATCTGCTGTGTATACGGTGTGTGGGTTTGTACCCTTAGAGTGGATTCAAACAGTCTTTGGAAGAAAAAAAAAAAAAAAAAGTATTCCATGCCATATTCTACATTTTAGGGCTTTTGTTTCTAGTGTGATACTAGATAGATGAAGGAATTTGCACACACAAAATGGCTTGCATTTTATTTGCGTCAACATATAAGATTAATGTTGTAAATGGTTTTAAAATTTGTCTGAATAATTATCTTTAATCATAAAACCTTAACCATGTAAAGTTAGGAATCATTAAAAAAATAAAGCAGATGAGTAGAGCCAAAGGTATCATTGCCTATAGGATGTAGTCTACAGTTTGTGGAAGATTTTACCAGATTACAGAAGACATCTGTTTGTGTCATTGTGCATTTTGGTTAGTTTCCTATGAAATAGGATTGGTAGGCGCTTAGGTGTTTTTTTTTTCTCTAGGCTTTCAGCTAAATATAGTTGTTATGACTATTGCATTTGCTCCTTGATACCTGGGGGTGCAGCTGCCAAACCGCTTGGGACTTTGTGGTTGAGGCATGAAGATGTCAGTAATTTACAAGGCATTGTGTCTGGGAGGAGGGGAGATGATTGTAGGACAAGTGAAGGGACAACAGGGATGTCTTGACCTCTGCTCTCTGACAAGGGTGGATGTTGCTCATCAAAAGGCTGATTAGCTGCAGTCATTATGGAGAGAGTGGCTGAATGTAGGCTGTGTGTGGGGCATTGTACAATCTCACATAAGGAACATCCGAATTTAGCATCTAATGCTACGTTTACACGGAACAATAATTCGCCCAATCGATCATTTAACAATTTCAAAGCAACTATTTCATTTTTGTAACAATCAGTGACTGTTTACACGAAGCGATCTGCGAACGACCAACGACAATTTGAGAACATGTTGAAAGATCACAATGAACAATTTCTCTGTCATCGCTTGATTGTTCGCTGTGTTTACATAAGTCGATTATCACTCAAATGCGATTGTTGTTGCGAAAATTCTGATCTGTATGAGCATGATGGCATTTTATAAAGAATTGTGTAGTTGCTGTACAGGTTAACCAAGGGTAAGCAACAAAAAGTCAGGTTTGTGTTTTCCTATTTGTTACTATGTTACTATTTAAAGCATCAGGATTTAAAAAACCAGCATGGTTTTGTTAGGTTAACTTTTAAATGTGGTGACAAGGTAATTTTTGTCCTCCACATTGTTCTCCACATTTCAAGAGGTGGGGGCCAGTACAATTTCTAGTCATTGCTTAGCCAAAACACTCAGTTCTTACTGCTATTCCATGACACAGTGCTGATTAAAGTGCACTGAACAGGCCGACATGCTGGGGGAAGATTTACACAGAAATTCAAAAAACTGCAATGAAGCATGAGATCCCATTCCAACACTGGATATAGAGCCGTATGTACACTGGTATTTATACAAGGAACAGCTGCCCTAAACTTTATATGGGTCAGAGATGAGAGGAAAGCCTTGATTTTACTTTAGTTGACAGTCTTTAGGTGACAGATTTGCTCAGCTTGCAGCTACACACACTAGGCTTTCTTAGGCGCTCTCTCACTCCTGCTCATAGCAGTGGCTAACCCCACTTCCTGTCTTTTGTCTTGGGTCTCTCACACAAGAGACAGAAATGTCCAGACATCAAGCTGAGAACTACAGATTGCAAAGAAGGTAGACACCTCGTGACTCAGACTTCTGAACGTTTTTTCTGGGTAAAGTTGGATTTATAAGGATGCTATGGCCGATATGGCACAGTTTGTCACATGTTTATTTTCTACGTGTCCTTTGCATAACAGCAGGCTGACCCCTTGGTACTTCTATAGTTAGGTTTCCCAAACTTCCTCAGTCTCTGTTCTCCAACCTTCAGTTATGACCACTTCCACCGGTCCATGTGATAGCTGCAGCTTATGATTGCCTACTGTTGTCATGGGTCAACGTTTTATCTCTGAAGGGCAGTAAACACACTTTAAAAGCGCTGTATCCAGCGCTACAAAAACATGGTTATATGGTACATGTGAATGGAGCCTTAAAGGGGTTTTCCAGCGCTACATAAACATGGCCACTTTTTCCCCTCTCGTCTCCAGATTGGGTGGGTTTTGGAACTTAGTCCCATTGAAGTAAATGGAGCTTAATTGCAAACCGCACCTGAACTGGAGACAAGAGGGGGAAAAGTGGCCATGTTTTTGTAGCGCTGGATAACCCCTTTAAGGGTAGCTTCACACATACCGTATCGCTGTATTTTTGCTGCGTTTTTTACATGTGTTTTTAACACTGCGTTTTTACATGCTCATTTTGATTTTCACATGATTTTTATGTGAAAATCAAAACACGCATGTAAAAAACGCAGCAAAAACGCATTGTTTTAAAAACGCATGTATAAAACGCAGCGTTAAAAACGCAGCGATACGGTATGTGTGAAGCTACCCTTAGGCTCCATTCACATGTACTATATAACAGTGGGTTTCATGCTGCAAGTTTATCACAGTAAAATCCACTATTACTAATAGCGGGAAGAAGACCGCAAGGGCCGCCCTGCAGCCTGGATAGGTAATGTATGTCATCAGTCGCCGGCCGCGCACCGCTATTACACGTAGCGATGTGCGGTCGGCCCCCAACAATTATAGATTCAAACCTATATCAACGATCAGCTGATAATCGTTGTCATTGGCTTATCATTGTATTACACGGAACGATAATCGGCCAAATATCGTTCCTTGTAATAGTACCCTTTGTATGGCTGTTTAATTTATTTATTTTTTTGCTATACCAGTAGCACGATTACTTAGGTTTTAGAAGGCAGTGGACTTCATTTTCACAGCGGAATTAAAATCCTTTGCAAGAATAAAGAGAACTGAACCCTCAATGATTTATAAAAATTGCATATTTTGCTATAATGCTACCTCTGATTGCTCTTGCTTTTAGTAATCCTAGTAAGATTAAGCTGCATGGTGTTAAATTTGCATCATATGGAATTTGTCACCCATGTTGTCACTTTATTTTCTGATGACTGGTGAGTAAGAAGGCATGTGCAGTTCTAAATGTATCTATCGTTTAACAACTGTCTGACACATTAGAAGTTGTGATTGGTGGTGTCCAGGTGCGGAGACCCCCACTGGTCGCACGAACCATGGGGCACAAGTGTTTCAGCTCCCAGCAGCTTTCTTATCTGAAGATGTCCTATAATGGTGTCTTCCCTTTATTTCTGCCTTCTGTAGTATACGGAGGTAAACATAATGTATCCCTCTAACACATTTCTTGTACAGTTGTGTAAGGAATAAGATCGACTTGTTTTCCACTGCCCCCTAGTACTGCTTGACATATCTGCAGGTGGTCGGCGACAGCTCCTGTAACTTAATATAAATGTCAGATTTAATGTGACTGTGTTACTATCATTAGTACAATAGTAAATATTCTCGTGGCTCTCTACTGTGCATTCCTTGTTTGGTACAGAATGGAAGGTGATTGAGAAGAGGGGGCTGGGAAATTTCCAGACATCTGAGATCTTTTCTAAGTAGATAGACCAGGTGGTATGGTGGTAATCCCAGCTGTGTCCTCATCTCCTTTAATTGCTATAAACATCTCACACTCCCTTGATCTGTAGTAGATCTGGAATTGTATAGTTTGCACGTTAAGTGGTATATGCCTTGGTGCTCATTCTACTTAGCATATAACTAGTGCAGGTATTCCAAACACTGAAGTATTCAATTCCTTCACGTTTGTTGTGTGATATATATATATATATATATATATATATAATAAAAAGTTGGCTATATATATATATATATATATATATATATATATATATATATATATATATATATATATATATATATATATATAATAAAAAGTTGGCTTGAGTTAATGTGTCATTGGTGCCATTTTCCATGTTCTAAGGCAGGGGTGAAAAATCTTTGTCTTGTTGAGGGCCGTTTGGGCATTTATACGATCATTTGTGGTCTGTACAAAAATATCACCATGATTGTGCCTTCTAAGGCAACAACCTGTCAACAACAGACGTAGACCCTATTTACTTCCATGGCCCAAAGGTAGTCAGCTAGTGACTAAGTAATTTCTTGTATTACTTTATATATATTCAAGTCTTTACTCACTCAAAAGCGTGGTGTGCTAAGTTTTTCATTCTTTACAGGATGGTTGTGTAACAACTCGTATAATAATTAGCATAATAATTAGCAAAACTATGTAAAGTGCTGCAGAATCTGTGTGCGCTATACAAATAGAAGCATTATTATTATGATGTGTGGGCAATTTGCAGAAATAGTCTCTAGCTGCCGTGCTCACTGGGTAAACTTGCGCTCCTGCAGTGTCAGGTAAATACAAACACACACACACCGGATACGCAGCAGATCTGCAGCAGACTTGGTGGTTCAGATTTGATACTGTGTTCAGTTATTTAGATCTAATCTGCTGCGGATCTGCTGCGTATCGCAGCAGTAAATAAGCTGCATATACGGTGAGTGTGTTTGTAGCCTCATGTGTTATTCTAGCCAGTGAGTGTGCACGCTAGTGTGGGGGGGAGGGGGGGGGGGTCCAAACGTTGGCCCAAACGTTGGCCCACATTTATAATTAATGTAACTTTTGGACAGCCTTGCATAGATTACAACTCCCACCATGAAAAAACTTAACACAGCATGGTGGGAGTTGTAATCCACAAAAGTTTATCCAAAAGTTGAGCATCCTTTTATATTCAACATTACATTTGGACAGCCTCGCCTGGATTACATCCCACACCATTCATAAACTTAAGCAGCGTGGTGGGGGATGTTATCGACATAAGGCTGTCCAAAACTTGCATATTTTTATAATTTACCCTTTTGGACATCCTCATATGGGTTACACCCCCCACCATGCTGCATTGAATTTATGCATAGTGGGGGTTGTAGTCCATTATATCCTATTAACAAAGGGGCATTACTTTGATACAGTGCACCTGACTGTGTGGGTAGCACGCATGCAATGCATGGCACCCTCATGAGTCTGTCTGCCACACTCAGTACTAGGGTACAAACACACACACCGCATACGCAGCGTATTTATTGCTGCAATACACAGCAAATACGCAGCAGATTAGATCTAAGTAACTGAACACAGCATCAAATCTTCACCATCAGATCTGCTGCGTATTTGCTGCGTATCTGCTGCGTATACGGTGTGTGTGTGTTTGTACCCTTATACTGTGTGTTGGCTCATCAGATGATCTTTTGGGTGGGGGGGGGGTAAGTTGTAATTTCCCCACCCATGTTCTAAGGTAAAAGCGCCCCAAAACACACCACATTTTTTGTGTCTTTTGCGTACGTGGGACCCCCAGTGGACACATCTGCCTCTTAGCTGTTGTTGGGGGTCTACGAATATATTTAATGTATGTGTCGATAGATTTCCAGACACACACAACAACCAGACACAGGTCATAAAGGAGAGACTCTGATTTCTCCTCTTTTCTAATCCATTCCTGACTTTGGTTTAAAAAATCTGTCAGATAAATCTTTGTGTAAACGCTCCATTAGCTTATATAATGCAATAGTAAAATGAGGGTCATGCATACATCCCTGTTAAGGCTTTGTTTTATTCAGAGACACAAAATGGCTTCTGTAAAGACTCCCAATGCCTCTGTCGTGTCCACAGAGGCTGCATGATGCCGATAGCCATTGACAGGAATGAGAATGAAACTGTGCTAGACTTACACTGCATTTTTTAAACTTCAATGGGAAGTCAATGCGAAATGGATGTACATTTTTTTTTTTTTTTTAAGTGTACAAAATGTATACATTAAACAGAAAAGAAATACAAGCTATGCTTACTTAATTAATCCCTAATCGAGTCATTGTCCTGTCATCCCTGCTGGCTTTGCTTGCATCCCTGGACGCAGTGAGGCTTAGGCAGGGGAGCAGAGCTTACCATGTTTATTTTATCCTAATAAAAAGCTTTTTAAAGTGTCACTGGTATAATTTTCAATATCTAAATGAACAGTATGTTATATAAATCAAGTTTTCAATTTACATAAATTTTATTTTTATCATGCTGTAAAACAAAGCTATACTTGTATCCAGGTCCAGTCTCCTGAAGGCAGCTTTTTAGTCTTGTGCTGGTTAAAAAAAAGGGACTCCCTGTAATTAATCTTTTTCAGCCAGCACAAGACTAAAATGCTGCTTTAACACGTCCACAATTTTTCAGACCTTATGGACGAGGAAGGCAAATAGATTTGTTCCCTGTCCGGCATGATGTGTCAGTAGCTTGCTGGCAGCGGGGAAAATCTTCGCATCACCGCCGCACTGTAGTGAGCCGCGCAGCTCTGTCATTAGGGTATGTGCACACTACAGAATCCCGACGGAAAATCTTTTGTGGTTTCCGCAGCTTGTACCCGCTTGCGGGCTCAGGCGGCTGTGCTTCTCCATTCTATGTTCTGGCAGATTCCGTCGCCTGTCCAAAGAATGAACAGGTTCTGCGGTGATTCAAAGAGTTTCCTTGCTGCTAGCAAGATATTGACACGTCATGCTGGGTGGGAAACTAAGCCATTACTTGCCTTTCCTGTCCATAAGGTCCACAAAATTGTGGACGTGTAAAAGCGGCCTAAGGGTGCGTTCACACCTACAGGATCTGCAGCAGATCTGCAGCAGATTTGATGCTGTGTTCAATTATTTGAATGAAATCTGCTGCAGAAAATCAGCTGCAGATCCTGTAGGTGTGAACGCACCATAAAGCTGCCTTCAGGAGACTGGACCTGGATACAAGTATAGCTTTGTTTTACAGCATAACAAAAAAAAACATGCAAACTTGCTTTATATCATTTACTGTTGTTTTAGATTTTGAATGCCATAATGACATTGACACTTTTTATCCTACAGCCCGATTAATTGGAAGTCTGTTAATATAACTTCCCCAGAATATCAGTTCCTTGGGATGGTAGCAGTGGTATTTAGCTTGGCCTTTGTCCACAAGCATTTAGCATCTAATAATGAACTACTAAAGCCCATCTGATGGGACTCAAATATATCAATAGATGTCTCTCTAGGGCTCATATCTTGATCAATAGAATGGGGGTTGTGTAAAAAAAAAAAGTCTACTCTTGATGGATGTGGGATTTCTTTCATCCTCCTTCAATGTTGACGATGCAGTAGATTTTCTTCTGGCCATTAATGGCCACATACCTGAGAGATGCCTTCCACACCGCACAAACAAAAGATGCCTTAAAAGGATCTGTCATTAAGCAAATAAATGCCAAAAAGAGGAAAATAAGACACCTTTTCCCTTAGATCTTCCCGTAAGTATGTGAAAAGTTGGAGAACTATACCAAAGGTTAAATGACAATGTTAACTTGAACTTTGATCTTTTACAAAGAATTGCTGCGCATCTTGCCTGTTGGTATTTCAGGTTTCTTATTATGTGGAGGGGGCTATAAAGCCGACTACATTTTGATGAAATCCCTCAGTATTCTGTTTGGGTAAATCTCTAGGCTTTCTTCAGATCTTTTACAATGTTTGCAGTTTGCAGTCTTGATGGGTTTTTTGTGTGTTTTTTTTGTGATTTGACAAAACATACTGATCTCTTACTGCCTCTCAATGTTTTATACTTTTCTTCTTTTAGACCTCTCTCTCCACTTTTGAATGGTATTATGATATTGGTTCTCTGATGAACAGTGTAGTGCATTGTGGGTTTCTTCCTATAGATTAAATAGATAAAACTGTTATGCAGGGCTAGATGACTCCCTACTAAGGAACACTATCATATTTTACCTTATCAAACATAGTATGTTAATGTTTATTCCTAGGACAACCCCTTTTAACATGTAGCAGCTGCCAATCTCTATCAGGGGACAGTTCTGCCATGCTTGTTCTCCCACGTGTGCCCCACAGTGCTAGGCTGAATACCCTATTGTAGAGCCTCACATACATATGAATTGGTGGCCTGCTGGCATATGTATAACCACTGCTGTGTTTACGGAATTAAGTCAGTATGGCTCTTCCAAAGAAAGGAAACATTACACTAAGCATGGGAAATTCACAAATAAGTGAAACCATATATCCCAGCGTTTACTTCTTTATTCTCTTCTGCTTTCTGCTCCCTTGTCTTTTTGTCCTGTGGGCATCCTGACACTATCCCAGAATGTATTTAAAATGAATCTGTCAGCTGCAATTCATGTTCCAAACTATGAGTGGGTTCACACATACAGGATCCGCAGCAGATTTGATGGTGCAGATATCAATGTAACTAAATAACTGAACACCGCATCAAATCTGCTGCAGATCCTGTACATGTGAACGCATCCTTACACTGCTTTACACTGGCTAAAATTTTTGTCATGGCAGTTTATTTATTTATTTTATTTTTTTTTACCAAAATCTTTGTGGCCATGAGTCAATGGAATTTTACATGGCAAGGTTTTTTTGTGGTATTTTTCTCCCCTCTGGCGGTTTTTGCCTCTGTGGCATTTTTTTCAAAACGCAGCATGATGAGGGTGGTGTGTGTGTGTGTGTGTGTGTGTGTGTGTGTTTTTTTTTTTTTTTTTGCCATCCCGCTGTAAGTGACAGCCACCTTAACCCCCCTTAGACCGGAGCATACATTACCTGCTCCACGCTCCGGTTTGCTCTGGGGGTTCCTGGCTGGATGTCCTGCTCAATCAGAGCAGGATGTCCAGACACAGGGAACCCCTGAAGCCAGACGGAGAGTGGAGCAGGTAATGTATGCTCCAGTCGGCAGGAAGTTAAGGGGGCTTTCACATACTCACGACGGGATGACAATCTCGCTGTGAGTATGGATTCTCATAGAAACTATGAGGCAAGGGATCCTCAGTAGATTTCACTGCGAATTTACAGCGTGAAATCTGCTGTGGATCTGCAACATGTGAATCTTGCCTCAGGGTGCGTTTTACACATGTAGGATGTGCAGCAAATTTGATGGTGCAGATTTGAAGCTGCAAAGTTGCTTTAAATCTGCTGCAGATCCTGTACTTGTGAACATACCCTAATGCAAATTGCTGTAATGCATGCAGATAAAAATATTTTGGCAAGCACATTTGAGGGCCATATGTATAGTGATATTGGCTCCATACTTGGTGTTTACACATGGGGGGAACATGTATCAACGGGCGTACAGGGGTTTTTCGGCAGAAAGTGCCGATTTGCGAATACAATATTCGCAAATCGGCACTTTCCGGCGGGGAGGGGGTGTGAAGGGGGTGGAATGGAGGGCTCGGACTCGGAGTCCGCGCGATTCACCATCCGTTCTGCAAAAAGATACACCGAAAACCTACTCCAGTCCTCAGCTGGCGTAGGTTTTCGGCTGTGCGCACCGACGCACACGGGATTTATGTAGAGGCAGTCCGCCTCTACGTAAATCTCCATAGCGCCGGAGATGCGGGGACATTTATAAGTCCAGCGTAAAAAACGCCAGACTTAATAAATGTCCCCCATGGTGTTAACTGTGCCTGTATGCCAGTGTGTGTAGGCCATTCAATCTCTTTGCAAACGCATGCCTTAAGGTCCTTTTAGAATGAGAAGACTGCTAGCCAATACAAGTGTTAATCTACTAGATCAGCATCCATTAAAAATATCCCTTATACCACCCAGTCATTGTCCGTGCAGGAGTGATCGCTGGGTTGATGGTGCAGCCCTTCACTTACATCATTGTTGCCCATACAGCCCTGGTTACGTAGCTATTCAATGATTTTTGCATGATCCCAGCATTTAGCCAAAGGCTTCAAGGCCCTTTAGGGCAGATTCACACTTTCTGTGGACTGAACTGCGGGAATTCCTGGCGTCATAGTTCATTATGATGATGCAAGTTCCGAAGCTGTTAAATCGCTGCACTATGGGTGTGTCAGTACAGTAGTACAGATATTTAACTGTTTAAGAGCTCATTGCATCTCAATGAAAGATGATGCTAGGAGTTTGTAGGTTCACTTTATAGCATACAGTCCATGCATGGACCGTATCTACGGTATGTGTGAATCTGGCCTGGAGCTTGGCTGTGTGCAGATCTCTTCAGTTCCCAGAAGTAAATATATAATAGAGGGTAGAGCTTTGGACTGCTACAGTCACTATTCATTGCTTAGTCTTGGGGTAAGCCATCAATATTGGATCAGTGGGCTAAGACATCTTGTACCATATCAGTATTAATGTCAAATATTGACCAATGTTGAGGTGTATGCTATCCCACCAGAGTCTGTGTAGCGGGGGCCTAATATGAGACTCAAGACAAAGGACAATTTGTAAAATAAAGGGCGCCATTAAAACTTGTAGTATATTTTGTTGAGATATTGTCAACTATAATATTTATCTGTTTGATTATTGGGTATAGGGCAATATACCTCCTTTTTCAGAGTTTTTGTTTAGAAGAAAAGTTTATTGGGGAGGATGTGGCTGGTATTATGGCATCTATGGCATGTTGTATACCACCCTCCAAGGTGCTAAACACACACCGCCTTCCTTTTGAAGTTCTTTTGTCAGCCCTGTTTACCTAATATAGAAGGTAAGGTATACAGCTTCTTTTAAAGGCTAATCCCATAAGCTGACTCAGTGATTTTGCTCAATAAATGCGGATCGCTGACTGGCGTTTTGTAGGGATTGCTGCCTAATTAAGGGAAAGATTGGCCAAAGAAATCACCGTGGGTGTGGTGGTGTTCAGATGTATGGCTTCCAGATCCTCACCTCACATTTACAGCCTATAAACCTGATATGCTGTGTTTTTTTTCCCTCTAAACATTAATGTAGATGAGCAGAGACTCTGACTGATACTTTATAGTCTCAGTCCTGGAAGGGGGTAATTGCAGGAAGGGGGCAGGGTTAGTATACATATGCTTGCCCACTAATGTGTGATTCACACATTGCCATCTGTACATATTCCTCATCCATGGATGTGTTAGTAAGCAAATACTGTCCCCTTCCATCACTAGTCCCAGTCATCAGTGTTATGGAATGGGATTTTGGAAAGAATATGACTTTAGGTCCTGGAAACCTCTAAGGACAGGGATGTGCTAGGATCTGCAGGAATTCTTTTAGAAGCTATGGGCTCATAGATATGACCCTCCTTGTATATGGAGTCCAATGCTACAGAAAATAATTTCTTCATGTGAAGGCTGATGCAAACAGGTACACAGTGCGCCAATATAGAGTTAGTTCCTATTACAGCTCTGTTCCAATAACCATAATGCTGCCATGTTCATGAAGCCTTGAAAAGGGCAGTTTGGCCAGAAACCTTTTTCACCAGTCCACCTAATTATAAATGCTGGGTTAGGGCGATTTTTACCTTTTTACCGAATAACAACTAACGAAAAACTATCGCAAACGAGATTGTTTATAGTTAACCTAAAATTGTTCACCATGTTACACAGAACAATGGTTGTTAGTTACGATCATTACTATGCTTGTTTATACCTTCTGATCCCAGCAAAACAATGAACAATGTTCACTAATCATTCAGTGTAATTGCACAACTGCGGAACTTGAGCGAATGAATGTTGAATTACAGCGAACGATTAACGATAATTTAAGGTTCAGATCTAAATCAACAACAAACGATCGATTTTTTTCGATCGGTGCCTGCAATTACACAGAACGATTATTGTTTAAATTCAAATTATATAACAATTTTTTGCCCGATAATCGTCCTGTGTAATAGGGCCCTTACTGGGACCCTCACCAGTTGCTGGAACAAGGTGCTGAGTCTTGGCAATACTGCTCTGATCAGTCTGTGGACCTTCTAGCTGCCATAGACTTTGGAGCTGCAGGGTTCTTGCCCAGCCCCCACAGTCTTGCGGCTTTAATAATTCCACAGTGATGAATCAAAGTCTCTAAAGAAGGTTAACTTGCCCTTGATTTATCTTGGGCTCAGTTCATACCTGTTTTACAAGTAAAAGCTTTTTATTCAAAGAGTCATCCTAGCAAGAGAATCTTAAGAAGTTGAAATATGTAATATAAGATTTATAGCTGGCAGGGTCCAGCCTTTGTTCACACTAGAATTTCCAGCCATATAGGGAGTGCAGGGAGTGATTTTATTTCCCCATTTCCTTCAGGCTGTAAACAAGCATTGAAATTTGGTCAAGCCTCCCAACCCCCATCTCTTTTACTGGGCTAATAAAATTGTTTGTTAATGCCTGAAGGGAAGTGACTGGTGAATGCTGAACAAAATGTTTAGTAGACACAGCAGTCCATTGACCGGCACTAGAGCTAAAAGAGGATTAGTAGCTGCAATTTAAAGCTGATCCCTTCTCAAGTCTGGCGGCAACTTTGTGATATAATGGGAATCCTAATTGAACAACTCTTAACTGCTTTCTATAGGTCGAGGTCTGATAATGAGTTTTATACATCATTACGGCTTCCAGTCAGGGTGGTTTTTAGCGCTTTAACCATTTTACAGAAAACTTACAAAATCGAAATAAATTACCAAAGATATTGCGTATTTATAATGGTAAATATATAAACCTATAAAAAAAAGAAATACCCACATTTATGGGATTAGACAATGTAAAAACCCAAAGAAGTCTGTGCCTAATATTTAATATTGATTTTTTTTGGCACATACCAGACTCGTGCCTACTGATGCCTAAAAAGTCACTTTTTCTTCTAAGATATTACATGATGATTTACTAAGAATGATGTATCCTGCTTGATATGTAAATCATCTTTTGTGTGTTGTCATTTATACGTAACTGCTCTTTAGCCCAATTTGTTATTTGAATGATATGTTTAAATGTCCCTCCCCCCTCTTTTTTTGTTTCCCCAGGAAAATGCCTCTTGGTCTGAGCATGGAGATGGACATAGCAGAGAAGCATCTCGGGACTTTGCAAAGGTAGTTTTACTTCTGTGATGAAGCCGGAATTATCCTTTTTTTAAAGTATTTTGCTTTTCACATGCTGACATTTTACAGTGGGGAGCAGTGTGCTGGCTGCATATAAAGGGCCTTTTACACAGGCCAATTATCGTGCAAAAAATTGTGAAATCGTTTGACCTAATTTTCTGGTGTAATTGTGGAAATGATTAAAGGACGAAGGAAAATTCATAATTCAATTCATAATTCAATTCAAAATTCAATTCATCATTGATCACATTTGTAATGAGATGTCAAGTTTTTTTTTTTCTATAAATGATGCCAACACTTTAAAGGAGAAGTCAGTTGAAAATTCTTTATTAAAGTTTTGTATTGCCCCCCCCCCCCAAAAGTTATACAAATCACCAATAAACACTCATTACGGGAAATGCTTATAAAGTGCTTTTTTTCCCTGCACTTACTACTGTATCAAGGCTTCACTTCCTGGATAACATGGTGATGTCACGACCAGACTCGCAAAACTGTGCTGGCTGCGGCTGCTGGAGAGGATGATGGCAGGGAGACACTGAGGGACACAGGACACTGGAGGGACACGGAGCTTCCCTCTGCCATCATCCTCTTCAGTAGCCACAGCCCGCACAGCTTTGGGAGTCGGGTCGTGACATCACCATTTTGTCCAGGAAGTGAAGCCTTGATGTAGTAGTAAGTGCAGGGATAAAAGCACTTTATGTGCTTTTTCCGTAACAAGTATATATTGTGGATTTGTATATCTTTTGGAGGGTAGTAAAATACTTTAATAAAAAATTTTTGCCGGACTTCTTCTTTAACCCCTTAGCCACCCATGACGTACCTGGTACGTCATGGTGCTGCAAGGGGGAGTTCAGATAGGGGTCCCACCGGGACCCCGCTTTGAACGGCACTACTCCCGGCTGATATGTGCCGTTGTTTTAAAATAACAGCAAATATTTGCCATTAAATGGCGGCCATCCACTCAATTTCAACATTGTGTCAACAGAGCCTTTCTGTGTTTTTAATCCACTCCTGGTTTTGGTTGCAATATGAGGACCACAATACTAACTGAAATATACATAGTGAGAACCCAGCCTCAACACAGGAATTTCGGCCAGTACAGAGAGGCACGGCTCAATGTGTCAATCACATGACTGCCTTCTCTGTGAGCGCTCAGATGGCCTGGGAAACACTGGACTTCCTGTGTTCTGACTGTTTCCTGTTTGTTGAGAAAAAGTCAGAGAACAGGAAGTGCTGTGTTTTCCGTAATAACTAAAAGAAAAATAATAAATGTAAATTGCAAACTTGCTTTATATCACATTTAGTTTTGGTTTAGAGTTTGAAAGTTATAACAACAGTGACACTTTAAGGTAAGGCCCCGTTCCCACTGAGCAAAGCTAGCGGAATTCCGTGACGGAATTGTCCGCCGCGGAATGCCGTTAGCCTCCCGCTCATAATGGGAGTCTATGGGAGGCGCGCGCTGCTGCTCTGTACGCGCTGAAGAATGAACATGTTCATTCTTCAGCGCGGACAGGGCAGGAGCGCGCGCCTCCCATAGAGTCCCATTATGAGCGGGAGGCTAACGGCATTCCGCGGCGGACAATTCCGTCGTGGAATTCCGCTACCTTTGCTCAGTGGGAACGGAGCCTAAGGGTTTTTTCATAACAGATCCACATCATTGTTACCTTTTTTAGTTTCTAGCTTTGTGGAAAGGCATTTGTTAATTTCTGTACTTGTTTTTTTTACTTTGCAGCTTTATGAGCTAGACAGTGATCCAAAACGGAAGGAATTTCTCGATGACCTCTTTGTGTTTATGCAAAAGAAAGGTGAGCTAAAGGCAGCCAGTATTCTTGGATTTCTTTTATTTGTCTCTAAACTCCTATGCTGCAGCACACCGTTTAACTGATCTTTGCAGCATGCACTCTGCATATGCCAAGAGTTAATCCGACAAGGCCCGTATTTATCAACGTTTCTGTTAATGAAGGCATAATTTGATGTACTTTTCTATACAGAGACATACATTACAGAGATGACAATCCCTAAGAGGGGGCAGAACACTACTGCTCACACTAAGTGCTCTAGAGAGTAGTCCTGCAGTGTCCAGCCAGCCAGGTTTTCATCTTCTGCAAAGCTATACCTTTTTGACACCAGTTTCACTATAGTTATCCAGCACCAACCAGTCCTCCTATGCATTTCAGATGCAAGTCTGGGCCTGACTGCAGGCCTAATGACCCAAACTGTTAGCAGCAATGCAGTAAAGTCTATAAAGAAGCCTTATAGATGTGTTTTGCATGACCTATATTGATTTGGATTCAAGACCATTTTGATAACATACTTCCTTCCTACTACTGGGGGAAATTGCTTACACGATGCAGTGGTCCTTGGCACTGTGAACACCCATTATGAAAATCGTCTATCTCTCTGATATAGAGCTGACAAATCGTTGCGCAATGTGTCCCAACTTTGGTAAAAACGTTGAAGCAGCAGGATTTACTCTATTTTTTTCAAGTTTGTTCTTTTGCCAGATGTTTACAAAGATGAGGAATGTTTGGTTTTTGTTTCCATCAAAATCTCGTAATATGCTTGATCTCTTCTGATTCTGGTTCTCAGAAAATGGGCTCATCCTTAGATGTTTATTGACCTCTAAATGAGTTGAGTTGCCCATTCTGCTACCATTGCTTCCCCCTCCCTCCTTAACTGATCTTGAAATCTGATAAGTCTTAAAGGAGCTGTCACTATCATTTATTGAGGAAACTGTTTGTGCTTGGGGGAGGGGAGATGCCATATGAAGCTAGCAGGATTTGGTGAGTTAAAGATAGGGGGTGGAATCTGTCATTGGAATGTGATTAATGAAGCCATTAGCTCCTGTTGGCTGTGATATGCATCTGAGCTTTGATTTCCTCCCCGGAAATTGATGAAGGTATACTGTACAGGGCTGCAGTGCAGTCACTTAAAATAATCCAGTTACACAAGGTTTACTTGTATTAGTTTGCTTTAGATTCTCTCCTGTGTATGAGCTACTGTTGAAGAGTTTTACTTGGTACAAACTTGTACATATTCTTGTACTCTGGTAAAGTTAATATAGTGTTGTATACCTGAAACATATCCACAAAGATTTTTTACCCATGTACATTTTAGTCAAGATCATGCAGTGCCCTTGGCGCTGACCCATTTTCAGGTCGTCTTTCTATAATGCTATGGTTTAGTGTGTGTGTGTGTGTTTTTTTTTTTTTTTTTATTAAGTAATTGTTTTAAGTAGTTACGATAAGTTCTTGTTCATTCTGGCCTGATCTGCGCTTATACTCTGAGTCTATAGCATCGTGGCTTCTGTTTTTACTGGATTAGTTACGGATATAATGATTTAATCTGTTGTGATCCGCTTTTTTCCCCCCCTCTATATATATATATATATATATATATATATATATATATATATATATATATATATATATATATATATATATATATATATATATATATATATATATATATATATATATATATATATATATATATACTGGATGTGTCTCCTTTTGTGGACACAAATTCTCTCCCTCCAGAATGATGAAAGCTCTGCCAATAGTTAGCTACCCTGTAAGTAAACCAGTCAAAACCCAATCAGCCTTGGTCTGAAATTCCCTTCAAAATATCAGTCATTAAAAAAAAAAAAAAAATAAATAAATAAATTCTGATCGGTCATAGTGTGGGTGACCTCTAGCGCAAGCAGGGAGTATCACTCGTCTCTCCCTGTCTTGCTGCAGGAGATTGTACTTTTTTTTAGTAAAATTATTGAGGGTTTTTTTTTTTTCCTGCAGCAAGATTTGGGGCAAAGAGCTTAAAGTGACACTGTCACCCTCTTTTTGAAGTATGACTTCTCTACACAGGTATAAAGGGGAAATTTAGCAGTTTTCATACCTTATTTAATATCATTCGTTATGGTGCTTGTTCCAGTAAAAGTAATCTTTTATCATCTGCGGATTGTGCTATCTGGTCGGGGGGTTCATGGGCGAAGCGCTACTTAGCCTCACCCAAAATGTCTCTGTTAACCCCACACCCAGTGATGTCATCTACTCATAGGTCACGCCCCCTCAGTGGCCATTGGTATGGGCTGACCTAGAGGGGGTGGGGCCTAGACTTTTAAGCTGTTCTGTTCCAATGGCCGTCAAGGGGTGGGGCCTATACACCAATGATGTCACGGGGTGGTGTTATGAGCAGGGCTAAGTGGCACTTCGGACGGGAAGCCCCGCCGAGATAGAACAATCCGCAGATTATAAAGATCACTTTTTACTGGGACAAGCACCATGACATATGGTATAAAATAAGGTATGAAAACTGCTAAATTTACCCTTTACACCTGTGTAGAGATGCATAATGCAAAAAGAGGCTGACAGTGTCACTTTAAAGGGGTAGTGCGGCGGTAAAGAATTATTCACAGAATAACACACATTACAAAGTTATACAACTTTGTAATGTATGTTATTTCTGTGAATGGCCCCCTTCCCCGTGCACCCCCCCCACCCCCCACCCGTGTACCCGGAAGTGTGGTGCGCTATACTCACCTGTCACGCGCCGACTCGTCTCCGATCTTCAGTCAGCGATGTCGGCTTCGGCCGAATCCCTCCGAGCGTCCTAAGTGCCGGCCGCCCTCTGCCGCGTCATCTGCTGCTCAGCCGCGATTGGCTGAGCGTAACTGTGCTCAGCCAATCGCGGCTGAGCATCTGATGACGCTGAAGAGGGCGGCCGGCACTCAGGACGCTCGGAGGGATTCGGCCGAAGAAGACATCGCTGACTGAAGATTGGAGACGAGTCGGCACGTGACAGGTGAGTATAGCGCACCACACTTCCGGGTACACGGGTGGGGGTGGTGGGACACGGGGAAGGGGGCCATTCACAGACATGACATACATTACAAAGTTGTATAGCTTTGTAATGTGTGTGGTTCTGTGAATTATTCTTTACCGCCACACTACCCCTTTAAGATCCCCATACACGTTAGACTTTGATCAGACAAACCCGCCAGTCATGGCAGAGTCGGTCAGCATAATAAAGTGTATGAGAATTTTTCTTCTGAATGACATTTGGGCCTCTATACATTAATGTGTCATAGTTGGATCCACTGGAGGATCCTCTGATGGGCTAGTCTGCATGTGCCCATCCTATTGAAGAGCCTTGAAATGTCAAGGTATATCAGTCAGAGCAGAGATGCTGTTTTTGGAGTTTTTTTCCATATAGACCAGGTACTTGCTAGCTGGGTGAGATGTCTGATGAATACTACTCTGCAGTAAGGTAACTGAAGGAGACTGCAGAGGGGTGGCTCAGTATTAATGAGGTGGTGGTAGAGGAGCAGGTGGATGGCCCTATCAGTGCACCTAGAGGCTAAGTAATACCCCCTGCACAGAACCACCTGATCAGAATATCAATAAAATGGATGTTTCTAAGAAATGGTGTACAGGAGGGCTATATTGAAGGGGTTATCCAAGCTTTGACTACTTTCTTTCTGAAACCATATCATTTTTGTCTTCAATTTTAGTGTGATTTTACAGCACAGTTTTAAATCCTCGATGTAACATCTCCTTATGAGTAGGCTGTCTGCAGCGCTTACCCGTAGATACAGACAGCCTACAGAAGTGCATCCGTGGGTAGTTCACAATGCATGAACGTATTCAAAAGAGAAAACAGATGTGTAAATGGGCCCATTTAAATGAATGGGTCCAATTGTAGACTGCATACGGAACATGTGCATGAAGTCTTGGGTTGGACTGACAGCTTTTACGATATAGAATAGCAACAAACTTGACAGAATAATATTAATGTTTGTTGGTATAGTGCCAACAGATTCCGTAGTGCTTTTTAAAAAAATATATATGTACAATACAGTTTATATTTGTATAAAAATATACAATAAATTTAAATAAAAACAATACAGAATTAGAGACCTGCTTGCGAGAGCGTACAGACTAGAAGGACTGGGGGTGCCAAGAGAGGCAACAATTGCTTTATTTGCCGATGTTCCATTGTACATAAAGTCTCAAAGTGCCTTTAGGTTATTGGGCGAGCCAGTCACACGCCATTTTCTGAGTTTAGGTAGAAAGTAGATGGCACTGAAGAGGATGGAGAAAGGGATAGCAGAGAGAGACTAGATTAGGAAATGTTATAAGTGCACTTAAAGATATGAGTCTTCAGGGGACGCTTGAAACTGGATGTTTAAAATAAGTCTGAGGTCTTTTGGCAAAGTGTTCCACAGAACTGGTGCAGCATGAGAGAAGTCTTGGAGGCGGGACAGAAGAGAACTAACTCAATATGCGCAGAGCCTAAGTTGTTGTACCGAAATTGATGCACGTATTGGTACAGCGTTGGGTAATATAACTACATACTACATTCACTGGTCAGTAATAACATTCATGGATATCACATAAGAGAGAACACTGCCATTGCATCACCCAAAGATGTATATTTTCTTTGTTGCATGCAGTAGCAGTATGTTAAACATCTGTTTGGATGACCTTGTAAAAGTAATGTAAACAGCATGGCTTAGGGTTTGGGAAATTTATTAGGTTGAAAGCTCATTCAGGTTTTTCCATGTGTGTTTTTTTTCCCCCCTTTTTGCGTATGCATGCAGGTTTTAAGCAAACTAAGGACAGCACAAAAGTGTGAATGTGAATTCATCCTTATGGAGTTAACTTGATGTTTGGACAGTTTGCTTTTGATACTTACTCTAACCCTGTGGAGTATCCTCTCCTCAAGGGAAATGAACCATATATCCCATAATTACAAGAGAGATTCCCGCCTCATATCACAAGGGACGACAAAATGCAGCCGCCCCTAGTTTGATTGCTTTTGCTGCTGTCAGAGCTAATGGAATCAGTTTTTTGCCCCCCCCCCCACCCCCATGTATGTTCAAGTTAAGTAATGTATCCAATCATGTTTTTACTACTACTAATGTCATGTCTAAATGGACAGTGTAGCATATATAGGCATCACCAAGCTAGATATGCCTAGTGACGCCAAGCACAGCTGTGATTGTCACACACACTCCCCTCCCCCGCAAGCCTCGGGTCTGGAAATAATGAGGGACAGAAGAGACATAAGGGAGTCCATGAATCCCTCTCCAGACCCTCCCATCTTTACTGCAGGAATGACTTGCTATCACCTCAATGATTGATGACTGTCATAGGACACTCCCCATGATTAGTGTCACTGGGGTCACATAGGTTCATTACACAAGGGACTTCTGGGGACCTAGAGAATGTGATAGTTACACATAGTAATAAAATGGAGTGATCTTTGTGACAGATGTCAGTATGCATATTTAAAGCTTTATAAATGCTTAGATTAGACACGTTTTAGCATCTGCCTTTTATGCACAGTGCTATTACATTGGGACCATCTTCTGTTCAGAAACACAATCAAGGGACTAGCCAAGTGTCCGACTAGGCAAGACTGATTATTTTGTTAGAATCTATTTTAAGTTTTTAATGTAAAACTTTATAGATTTTACAGCCAGAGCTGTGGAGTCGCAGCTAGTTTTGGCTGGAGTCTGAAAAAATGTTCGGACTCCAGCTATAAAAAAAAAAAAAAAAAAAAAAAAAAACAAAGCAAAACACTTTTTATGATTGAATTTTCATATGAATTTTGTTGTTTCTCATCAATATATTTATGTTCTATCAATCTAAGGCTCTTTATTAAAAAAAAAAAAAAAAAAACTTTCTCCCATACATTTAGTTTTCTCCATGTATCAGTAAAAAAAGTTGTTGGTCACTATTTGGCAGTCTGTTTCTGAGCTGGAAGAGTCCATTGTGTGTAGGGAGATCTGTAATGTTCTGTTCCTGAATGCTGGATGACTGTATATGAGCAGCAGTGTAATATGAAGATATCCTGTGTAAGGGCAGTTCACACACAGTAAAACCTGCGGAATACCGCTAGCCCCCGTTTCATAGGCTGTGTGTGTGCGCGCACTATGGCTTCAGCAGGTTGTATGTGTGTGCCATGGCTGCAGCAGGCTGTGTGTGTATGTGCAGTGGCTGCAGCAGGCTGCGTGTGTATGTGCAGTGGCTTCAGCAGGCTGCGTGTGTATGTGCAGTGGCTTCAGCAGGCTGCGTGTGTATGTGCAGTGGCTGCAGCAGGCTGCGTGTGTATGTGCAGTGGCTGCAGCAGGCTGTGTGTGTATGTGCAGTGGCTGCAGCAGGCTGCGCGTGTATGTGCAGTGGCTGCAGCAGGCTGCGCGTGTATGTGCAGTGGCTGCAGCAGGCTGCGCGTGTATGTGCAGTGGCTGCAGCAGGCTGCGCGTGTATGTGCAGTGGCTGCAGCAGGCTGCGCGTGTATGTGCAGTGGCTGCAGCAGGCTGCGCGTGTATGTGCAGTGGCTGCAGCAGGCTGCGCGTGTATGTGCAGTGGCTGCAGCAGGCTGCGCGTGTATGTGCAGTGGCTGCAGCAGGCTGCGCGTGTATGTGCAGTGGCTGCAGCAGGCTGCGCGTGTATGTGCAGTGGCTGCAGCAGGCTGCGCGTGTATGTGCAGTGGCTGCAGCAGGCTGCGCGTGTATGTGCAGTGGCTGCAGCAGGCTGCGCGTGTATGTGCAGTGGCTGCAGCAGGCTGCGCGTGTATGTGCAGTGGCTGCAGCAGGCTGCGTGGGTGTTTGAGAGAGAGGCAAAAATTAAAGGGGTATTCTGTGCAACAGTGAAAAATTCAGGGGCACAGGGGGTTATGGGATGATAATAAAGAAGTCCTTTTTACCCCTCTTCGTGCCCCTACAGTGCTGCATCACGGCTCATGGTCCCCCACCGGGCTCCCAATCCTGTGATGTCACGGCCCCACTCGGGCAATTGGTGAGTGAGCAGGTAGTTCCCCTGGGGCTGCAATAATTCAGAAGCGCAGTCGCTGACCAAGAGCTGATAAATTTGGGCCTATGGCTGACCTCTAAATCACAGTGATCTCGCATTGTTAGCGGTGTTTCTTTGTGTGTGGTGAATATTTAGTTAGAAAAATAGAAGACTGTCAGCAGGAAAACACCACCTGCTCCATCTAGTCTAGTTGTGAGTAGTTCAGGACATGGAGACTGGCTGCATCCACTGCACACACAGGAGAAGCTTCTTTATATCGTTCCTTATTTACTCAAAAGTCGCTCCAGGATTACGTAGGACATTATAAAAAAAGCTGCTGAGCCAGTTATACTTTACACCAGTTTGATAAACGCCACTGGTGTCATTGGTGACTGGCCATTTATGAAGGAACTAGAGTCGGGTGTCTGTCTCTGATAAAATTCAGGAGTCCAAATTGGAGTCAGAGCTGCAGCTTGCCGACTCCACAGCCTTGTTTACAGCATGAAATAACCATTAGTGTCTTCTCCTAATGTTTAGTGCAGCTTTCATTCAATATGAAAAAGCACACGTAAGGGCTCCATGTAGTTTCCACCTGATGTAACTAATGCAGGTAATTATTTAATTGGTATTCAGAATTCATGTCTAACAGTCGTGTTTTCCTTTTCTTTCTTTTAAACCAGGCACCCCTATCAGCCGTATACCCATAATGGCCAAGCAGTTGTTGGACCTGTATATGCTGTACAAACTCGTAACTGAAAAGGGAGGCCTTGTTGAGGTGATCAATAAGAAAATATGGAGAGAGATCACAAAGGGACTGAACTTACCAACCTCCATTACCAGTGCTGCCTTCACCTTGCGTACACAGTGAGTACAATGATACATGCCTTATAGCCTATATTTCTCTACACAAAAGATACATGCTTAAAAGAGAAGTCTGGCCATTTAAAAAATCTGGCAGGGGGGAATTTGATCAGGAGTATGAATTTGCCTCTCCTCGTGTCCCTGTGAGTGGAGGGACCTGCTCCGGGATCTCAGGCACTGACACGTCACGACCCAGCTGATGGACTGGCCACTCAACGACTGGGGCGGGACGCCACTCCAGTCACTGATTGGCTGAGGGGGCTCTCCATCAGCCATGACACCCCCTGATCAAATTTCCCTTTGCACCTGCTGGCTGCCAGATTTTTTAAAACGGGTAGACTTCTTCTTTATGCGAATGTACCAATTGAATTACACATTTTTTAACATTTTTCTTACACTACCTGGCCAGTGCCAGCACAGAGATCCCAATGGAGCGGTCCATTTTTCAAATTGCCACCTGGTTCCCATAGTCGGTGCTGCTTTCTTCATGTGCACTTTGGCCTGCTGTATACATGGGAGGCAGGTAAAGTAACCCCAGTGTAACTGTATCCCCTTCCCCCTGTGACGTGCCTTCATTAGAATAAAGTCTGGCTGCATTCTTGGGGCAGGGGATATTGATACACTGGGGGCATTGGGCCTGCCTTCCGTGCATAGAGCAGGTCCAAGTGCACATGAAAAAAAAAAAACGGTCCAAATGGCAAGAACTGGGCGGCATTTTGAAAAACTGACTGCTCTGCCCGGATCTCCGCCTTAGCGCCGACCACGTAGTGTAGGAAAAAATAAGGTAAGCGAATTGGTACTTTTAATTGCTCTGTGGTTTTAGGGTCTTTCTGTTTGGTAGCTTATGACTAATAAATATGCTTTACAGATGACAGTTCCCTGTCACTTTTTTCAAATCTAATCAGATCTGATAAAGTGTATTCGTTTCGAACAATTTGCATACTTGCATATGAGTGAGATGTGGAGGAGGATCTTTGCACACGTGGTGCACTCATTCTTTCTGCTTGTCTTGTCAGATACATGAAGTACCTTTATCTGTATGAGTGTGAGAAGAAATCACTCAGCTCTCCTGCAGAGTTACAAGCTGCAATAGATGGAAACCGAAGAGAAGGCAGACGTCCTAGCTACGGCACTACCTCTTTTAACTACTCCCCAACTCCAGTAGGGCCCACTTCTCTCATGGGCGCTCAGAAAGTTCCTGTGCCCTTGCTTGGTGTGCACCCAACATCACGCATGTCACCAGTTAACCCGCTGAAAAAAGGTCAGTGCCATTTCCTCATAACTTACAGAAAAAAGTCCTATATAATATAACATCAGTTGGTGCTATGCTAAAATAGTCCTTTTTTAAAAGTCAAGATAAACTAGGTATACTGTGGTAAGAAAGCATCATCTGCTGGTAACAAATGTAGATAGCATGTAAAACCACCATTTTAAGTGTCAGAACAACTAAGATGTCTCTCTTTTACTTGACAAAGGGGTATATTGCCCAGAAACACGTTGTTTTATAAGACCAATAAATTATTTTGTTATGCCATATCTACTCTCAAGCCGTGAAGCGCCGTTGTTCTGGTTCATATGGTCCCCAGTGAGCGCCGTGGATCTGACACTCAACTTCCAGAACAACTTAAGGGATGTGAAGCCAGATGATTTCCTTTCACCGACTTGTTGGTGTCGTTCGTTGTGCACCACCATAAGTTTTCGTTTGTATTCTGTTTAGTTCTCCACAATTCTGAGGACCCTGTCACACGGAAAGATTATTGTGCGAAAAATCGATATAGCGTTCAAATTCAAGGGGTTGTCCGGGATTTTTTTTTTACTAAAATAGCATTGAATTGACTTCTGTGGGTTTTGCATATTCTACATACACTAATTTTTATTTATATGTCTGTGTTTTCTTTACTTTGTGATGTCACGTTCCCTTTCTGTTTCCTGCTCCTGCCAGTGAGGGAACAGTGAGTCATCAGGTGGGCGGGGTTATGCATCCACATTGATTTAGCCACACCCCTGTTGGAGGGGCAAAGATCTGAGCCCAGTAGAAACTGCAGCAGTAAGGGCAGCATGACATGGAGAAGACCAGGAGCTGATAGCCATGTTGTGGGGGCACAGAGGTTAGCCATGTTGCTTTGTAGTGTTTGAATCCTGGAATTAAACGCCACCAAGGATAACAACTGCATGTATGTCCCCCCATGTTTGCATGGATTTTATTACACCCTCCAAAATATTGTGAGCCCCATTTGGGACAGGGGCCAAGATGAGTGACTACAATCTCTGTACAGCACTGCAGAATAGGTTTAAGCTATATAAATAAAGGAACAATATTGTTGTTGTACTGTAAAGATTTACAGTGTTAGGGCAGTGCTTCTGCTGTCTGTAATATGGAGAGGAGAGAGGAGACTTTACCTCATGTCAGTCACTACTCTATCTATTTCTTGCTGAGGTAATAGAATCCTGTCTCATTAAACCCCACCCATCTGTAGGATGGCTACTGTAGTGTATATGTAATCCAGGACTCCACATGTATGTGGGTTGTAGTTTTACAACGGATAAGATTCAGAAAACTAGTTTGATAAAATAAGTAATTGGCAGACACTAAGCCATCATGCTGCTTAAAAAGCACTTGTTGTAATACAGACATTTCCCTGCCTATGAGTAGAGTAGGCGGAGCTAGATTCAGAGAGGGGGTGGGGCTATTGGCTTGCAGAGCTGTGATGTCACTGCTGACCCCTGTGACCTGGAAGTTCTTTATGTAAACACACACAAATTCAAAAAGCAGCAAAAGAGGAGGAGGCCCGGGGGGACAGAGGCGAGAAAAGGTTAGAGAAAACGACTAAGGGAAAGGGACAGATTGCACATTATTCCCAATGAGAGAAAAATGTTGGACAACCTCTTTAAGCTGTAATCTTTTTGTGTATATGCAGGCAATGATGAAACACTTAACGGAAATTGATTGCATCTTTTGAGCTGACCATAAAATCATCATTAATCGTTGGGTACATGTACACATCGTTCCCTCGTAATTATAGTCGTTGTACACTAGTGTATACAAACAACTATAGGTCTGTGTGTTGTGGTGAATGATTTCAGGTCATTCCCAAAAGCTCTCGTTTGCAATCATTTATCGGTGGTAATGAAACATTGCCTTGTTCTAGACCAGGGGTGGGGAACCTTTTCCATATCGAGGGCCGGTCGGGCATTAATAAAATCATTCGAGGGCCGCATGCCATGCGCGACAGTTAGTAGCATGTTTGCAGCACCCGGGGCAAGGCAAAGTATTGTTCCCCTAGTACCCCTTCTATTGTAGTTAACCCCCAGTGCCTGTCCCTTGTAGTCTAGTTAACCCCCCCGGTCATGCCTCTGGTAGGCATGTCCCTGGTAGCTTAATTAACCTCCCAGGCATGTCCCTGGTAGCTTAATTAACCCCCCCAGTCATGTCCCTGGTAGCCTAGTTAACCCCCCCCAGTCATGTCCCTGGTAGCTTAGTTACCCCCCCAGTCATGTCCCTGGTAGCTTAATTAACCCCCCCCCCCCCCCCCCCCCCCCCCCCCCCCAGTCATGTCTCTGGTAGCCTAGTTAACCCCCCCCCCCCCCCCCAGTCATGTCCCTGGGAGCCTAGTTAACCCCAATCAGTCATGTCCCTGTTGTCTAGTTAACCCCCATCAGTCATGCCCCTGGTAGCCTAGTTAACCCCCATCAGTCATGTCCCTGTTGCCTAGTTAACCCCCATCAGTCATGTCCCTGTTGCCTAGTTAACCCCCAAATAAAAAAAATAAACATACCACTCACCTTTCCTCCGCTCCCACGCTGTCCAGGTCCTCTTCTCTACCCTCTAGCCTGTACCCGTCTTCTCCTGCAGGCGGTGCGCGATGAAATGACGTCATCGCGCGCGGCCCGCAGGAGACGGAAGATGTGTGCCGCTCTAGTGGGGAAGGAGCCGGCACAGACAGCATCCTCCTGGCAGCTATCACAGACACCGGAGGATGCTGTGTGCGCCGGCTCCTTCCCCTCCAATGCGGCGCGTGTCACGGGGGCCGCGGGCCGCATCGAGAGGTCTCAGGGGCCAGATGCAGCCCGCGGGCAGGAGCTTCCCCACCCCTGCCTTAGACCATGAATTTATAGTTTAAGAATGCCAACAAGATACTATCTGTATGTTGGATAAGTCTAGCCTGCTGATATGTCCCTATTGCACACGCCGAGGATGAAGGTATGTCTCTTACCTTCATCCTTAGTGCCGCTTTTGTCCACTTAAAGGACAACTCCCGCGGGACCCCAAAAAAAAAAAAAAACACAGACACACACAGACACCATACTCACCATCTCTCCGGTGACGATCGCCACTCGATTCGCCCGCCGTCCGCCTCTCCGTCGCCGCCTTCCGCCATCCAGCGATGTCTCCAACTTCCGGGTCCAGGGGATGGAAAAGGCTGCCAGTGCGCTTGCGCACCGGCAGCCTTTTCATTGGCTGGAGCGCATCACATGGCTTCCAGCAAGCTCAGCCAATCAGGGCTGAGCAAGCTGGAAGCCATGTGATGCGCTCCAGCCAATGAAAAGGCTGCTGGTGCGCATGTGCACCAGCAGCCTTTTCATCCCCATTCACTTTGCATGAAGACGCCGAGGAGGAAGAAGACCCGGACCGCCCCTCGGCTCTGACGTCGTCGTCACCAGATGCCGCCCCGGAGAAGAGGACCGTGACGATCGTAATAGGTAATGTATACATTCCTTAACTTCCGGGGTGGGGGGTCGGGGGTCCGAAAGTGGGGGAAGGGGGCCAGGCCGGGTATTTAACCACATTACAAAGTTATATAACTTTGTAATGTGTGTTAAATGAGCAAAAAAAAATTTTTGTGGGAGTTGTCCTTTAATCATTAGGAGGCCTGCCCCTTCTAATGATAATCAATGGAGCGGGCCAGATCAGCGTTTTGGGGGACGGGCCAATGCTCCCAACTCCTTCCAAGAGGAGAAATGAGGCGTGCAAGCCCTCCCATACACTGCCTGTATGACACGTGTGAACTGGCTCTAAGAAAAAATGATCTGCATGACCTATTGTCTTTTAGGTTCGCAATAGAAGTGATTATATGAAGAGCTGTATACAGTTTAAAAAATAACTTTAAGTGACTCTGTCACCCCCTATTTGCATTTTGACTGCTCTCCACAGGTGTAAAGGGTAAATGTTACAGCTTTCATTACTTATTTTATATCACACCTCATGGTGCTTGTTCTGGTAAAGTTCTTTTTATCACCTGTGGATTGGTATATGTAGGCGGGGCCTCACTGCCTATGTGCCACATCGCTTCGCCCCTAGCGCCACTTAGCCCCGCCCCATCCGTGACGTCATTGCCGCATAGGCACCGCACCCTCAGCAGCCATTGGTGTAGGACAATCTAGGGGGGTGGGGCCTTGAGCTTTAGGCTGGCCCTTCCAATGTCTGCTGATGGGGTGGGGCCTATGCTACAATGGCGTCACGGATGGGGGCAGGGCTAAGTGGAGCTGGGGTGGGGGGTGGCACAAAGGCAGTGAGGCCCCGCCCACATATACCAATCCACAGGAGATAAAAACGACTTTTTACCAGAACAAGCAACATGAGCCGTGATATAAAATAAGTAATGAAAGCTGTAACATTTACCCTTTACACCTGTGGAGAACAGTCAAAATGCAAAAAGGGGGTGACAGTGTCACTTTAAATGGCATCTGTCATTAGAAGTTTGACACATATCAAAAGTTTTTATCCGTCTGGATTGGAGGTCTCTCTCTGCTGTGTTGTGTAATGCAAGTGTTTTGGGGCCATCTTGCTCACACAGACATCAAGTTTGTGTGTCCTTTAATTTTCTGGCATTATAGTAAGTGTGTGTTGTTGTTTTTTTTTTTATCCTTTATGTTGGCTCCCTCTACTGCTGAGAAGGAGAACAGCAGGACAAGTTTTCTTGCCTCACACATTCTTTTGAGCTGGAAGTCCCATCAATTTCAAAAGATCTTACAATTGCTATTTTGAAACTCTGCAGGTGTTTAGAATGAATCATATGTCATGCTGATAGGGAAGGCTGCTAGTGTTTCATAATGTCTGTGCTTCTGGCAGCATGAATTTAGTGACCGGTTCCTTTTAAAAGGATATTTACGTTAGTACTGAAGATGCATAAGGCTGGGTTTGCACTGTGTTACTCTGTTAAACTTAAGTTTGTTTAATTTTATTGTACATAAAAATGTGGTCTTGGTATACAGCATCTGTTTTATTTTGTTTTCCTTTCTGCCCTTTTAGCCTCAAAAAAGAGAAAAAAAATCCTTGCCTCTGTTTCTGGCTTCTTAGGAATTTTGCATCCAAAAGGAGTGGGTTGTGTATGAGCTGGCAAGTGATATTACCAGCTATACCCACCCACTCTATTTATTTTCTAATGGCGACATAATGACATGATAGCTTAACATTGTAGCTTCCTTGCATAACCTTGTCCGTTGAAGGCATTGCAAACAAGCGTCAATCTTGATGATTGGCCATCCGCAAACCAGCAACAAAGATTGGTGCGTCTAAAAGGTGGTGTCAGGTATTACACTTATGTTGCATATAATACACGTACTTTACAGTGCACTCAGGTTAAAAAATAACACGAGCGCCAAGATTTCAACCCGCTTATTTTACTACAGGAAATAAATGATGATTCAATGAAAGATTCCTCATTGTTCATTATGTGTTACAGGCTTATCATTAAAGGGAACCTGTCACCCCCCGTTAGAGCCCCCTATACTCACCTAATCCCGCCGGGTCCCGCTTCTGGAGATGGTAGGTTCACGGAGATCTCAGCCGCTGCAGCCTGGCGCGTGACCTGAGAGATGAGTCCATCCCTCATAGAGAATGACGGAGCGCTGGACTCTCCTGTCATTCTCTATGAGTGTTGGACTCATCTGAGGAGCGCGCGCGCCGGGCTTCTGGCGCCGATATCTCCGTGACCCGACCATCTCCAGAAGCGGTACCCGGCGGGATCACGTGAGTATAGGGGGCTCTAACGGGGGATCAGGAGCCTGTCACCCCCGGTGACAGGTCCTCTTTAAATTGTGAAAAGGTGTAATTTTTTTATTATTTTTATTATTTTATTTTTATTTTATATTTTTTTTATTTATCACCACCACCACCAACAATTGATTTTGTTTGATTTGTATTAGAGGATAACAGTCGCAACCCAAAATATATAACTGGTAACTAGTTTTTTTTTTTTTTTTTAATTGTAGGTGATAGCCCTGCAGGCTTGTTGCCAAACCGCCTAACTATGGCCTCTGGAGCTTTGAGTGTGCAACAGACCCCTACTGGAGTGCGGACCCCATCAGTGGAACAACTGAAGGAAAGGCTGGAATCTGGTGAGCCTCCAGAGAAGCGGGCATCTCGGACCTCTATAGAAGAGCAGCAGAGACTCATGCAGCAAGCTTTTCAGCACAACCTACTGAGCATGGCCCGGCAGATACCAATGAAGTTAAAGATCAATGGGAAGGGTGAGTTTCACTTCCTGTCTAGGTTTGATTGCTCAAGTTTTTTTTTTTTTTGCCAAATTAATAGACTTAATAGACTAATGTTAAACATTCACCATTTTGTAAGCAGCACAGGATCGACAGGACACCTCACTCAACCTGGGCACTGGCAGCATCAACATGTCCATTGAAATAAATGGCACAATGTACACAGGTGAGTTGCAGTCTTCTGTGTATTTTAAGGGATTTTTAAAAATTCATGTTGTTAATGCTTTACAATGGTGGAGTCATTTACATAGAGACATTTTGACATTGATCTCAAAGACATTTTCCCAGTAAAGTGTGTGCATCTTACTGCTGTTAAATTACAGATTACTGGGTTCAGACTACGTATATTTGAGGCTGTATAGCAACCAAAACCAGGAGTGGATTGAAAACACAGAAAGGATCTGTTTACATAATGTTGTAATTGAGTGGATGGCCGCCATTTAATGCAAATATTTGCTGTTATTTTAAAACAACGGCTGTTATATTGAAATAATGGCCGTTATTTACTGTTATATGGCGGCCATCCACTCAATTTCAACATTGTGTGAACAGAGCCTTTCTGTGTTTTCAATCCACTCCTGGTTTTGGTTGCTATGAGGACCTGACAAGAGGACCAAATACTGCCTGAAATATACGTAGTGTGAACCCAGCCTCAGGGTGCACTCACATGTACGAATTCACACCAAACCTGCTACGTTACACTCAATAGTCTATGGCTCTGCATTCTCACAGCGGATTTTCATATCACTGCAAGAGTGTGGTGACCGCTATATTTAACTAACTAGCTGCCAGTAAAAGTATTAAACAGCAACTGCTTACCTGCCCATGCTTCCTTGTCACGCTCCTGATTGAGTCTGTGTCCCTGCTTGCTGACGCAGTTAATCACTGGCTGTAGTGGGACGGCTTACTGATTGGCTAAGTGGGCTGTCAGCATGCAGGGACCCGGAGACTCAATCAGGAGCCCGGGCAGGTTAGGATGGGCTGTTTATAATTATTACTAGCAGCTGGTAAATTTTGGCTATCACTACATTTGTGCAGCAAAATGAAAATCGGCTGCGAGAGTACAGGGTCATAGACTATAATGATACCGAGTATCTGATGCCAACTTGTTACATGTCAACCACCCTGTAAAATTGCTTCTGTCTGTAGAATTTTCTGTGTGTACAGGACCTGCCTTAAAGGGGTCACTTTTCTCCCACTAAATATTCCTCCAGTGATGAACTGATAATGTTGATCTCCTCCTGCATTTTGATTTTCTGTTTAAAACCCATAGTCAGATTTGCTAAAAAATTATATATTATAATATTATAATATATTAAATATTATACATAGTAAAGTCCAAAAGAACATGTACAAGCATATGTTGAGGGAAAAGTCTATTTCTTAGACCCTCTCCTTAGATTGTTCACACTGCAGCATTTCCTGTTTTCCTGTTCGGTGTGCTCATCTGTCATCGCTCATAAAGTTAGAAACCTACAAAAGAAGCATATAGTAGTAGAAACCTTGCCACTGTACATAGAAAAAGGTATTTACAGATACTAGTACTTGGGTTCAGGCTTGCCATACTGCCAGGTTTGCGGTCTTCCATCCAGTATTTTTTTTAAGGCTGAAAGAGGATTTAATGCAGTGCACACTTTGTAAATAAGTAGATGGGAATAAAGCTAAAAAGCATTTTTGCGTTGTATCAAAACCCTTTTCCCGACCAAGGTTTTTACCAGTCAGGTCCATCTGGGGCTGCCAAGAAAAACTGTGGTTTGGGCAAGTTTTGATGTTTTATACAAAATAAAAATGCTATGCAACGTATTAACTGATCTGTATTTTAAGGCAGCTTTTGCATAATTTGAGGCTGTTCCAGTTTTCCTGTAGCTTGTACCTTTTGTAATGAAAGTGTTAATAAAATACTCTTTGCATATGTGTTGTAAATCTTTTCTATACATCTTTTCTCTTGTAGGTATTCTGTATGCTCAGAAGCCTGTTCCTTTAATTGCTGGTTACACTGGGCAAAGCGGGGGAAGTGGCAGCAGCAATACCTCCCAAGCATCTCAGAGCCCCAATTCTTCCAGGGGAACCCCAGGAGCTGAGCCCTCTACTAGCTGGTCCCTCTGAATAGGAGGGAATAAGCATGATACTACTTACCTCCTCTGCGAGAAAGCGTTACACAACCGTACCTACCTCAGCTTGCAGGAAGACTTCAACTCCGCTTACCTCACCTTAACAAAAGGTTTCACAACCGATTTTTACCTCATTCTGTGATGGCATTACATAAATTCATCAATGGGCAGGAGGAATACTAGGCAAAGACCTGGTGATTAACCTGCCTTTGATCGTCAGCTCTTACCTACTGTGTGGCATTTTGGGAGCATACATATGAGCAGTAGACCTGCATCATTTTCTGTCCCTTTCCCATGTTTTGTTAAAATAAGAGGTAACCTATACCTGCCGTTTGATCAGTGGCAGCAATCCACTGTGCATTCACTATGGGGGCTCAGGGGACATTTGTTATGCCCCTGCCCTCTCTCTAATTTAAGCACCAGGGTCCATGTCCCTCAGTTGTTGGTGCACAATCTGACAAGTGCTTGACAGTAGACATTTTTTAGGAAAACTGGCTAAGACGTGTTGGGTTTTAGCGTAGTTCGATCTTGTGTTCAAAAGAAAGTTTTAAACTATCCTCTGTCTTTAAGAGTGCTCATGTTTTAATGCCTGGTATCTTCTGATGTGATGTAGTGTTGGTTTGACACTATAGCTTTAGTTAAATCATGTTTCCTATGTTACATTTTCAGTAATAGAAAATTACATATATAGTCAACTTGAAGGTCTGTGCAGGAGCTGACATTTTATGACAATGATGAATATAAGTGATATTTTTTATGTCCCTCCTGTGTGCTTAACTATATTACAGATGGCACTAAATCCTGAAAATGTTGTATATCAGCCCAGATATATGCTTTCAGAGCTGAGCTTTTGTTTTTGCATTACAAGATAACATTTAAAAAAATATCGACCACCAAATTTTACTTGGCACTGTGTTAAAGATAGAATGGCAGACAATTTGATCCTACTGTATATCAGTGAGATTCATGACTTGATAGTGACCCTTTCTGCTTGGCTCAAATTGGGCATGGGGTCTGGCCGCACTCGCCATATTTGAAGTAAAGTAAATAGACTGGATCATTTTGCTCTAGATTAATGTTGACTTGCATACTGGTTTTACGCACACTCAGGAATCCTACTGTATACGTTATATTTATAGATTTCATGTTTATTTAACACGCACAATACCGTTCAAATCTATTCCGGATTATTATTTGATATCAAAATATTCAATGCAGCAGTTCAAACAATGTAGATATATATGCTAGAAGTAAAAAAAAAAAGAAAAAAGAAAAAAAAAAGTTTTAGCTTTTTTATGTGAAAGATATATTTGCTAGATTTCCAAAATATGGGTCCCATGTGTATGATCAGCTGGCGGTTTAGTTTGAAGTTAGTATTATGTTGGGTAAGCCAGATCTATACACTGCATGTATACAATGCCCAAGTGGTCCCAGAAAGCACTGTGGGGGGAATGGGGGTTTTGGATAGCACATTCTCACAGATGCCATCTTTATGACAATCCTGTTGCCTGACAAGGCACTTGCATCTTCAATCATGTTTATGAACATTTTACGTCATTTATTGTGTTTTGTTAACCTACTAATGAACATGTAAGAAAAGAATTAACAAGGGGTGTGGGCAGGTGATTATATGGAAAGGTTGGCCGAACGGGTATGTTTTCCACAATCAGCCATGATAAGAGTCTTTGTGCTTCAGTCCTACTAGAGATGCATGTGGCAGCTCTTTATGAATTGGTTCTTTGAGGCTCTGGGTATCAGAAATGTGCCCGTTATGTAACTTCTCCCCTTAGTCGTCTCTTTCCACATTATCTTCTGCCTTTTTCCCTGAAAAGTAACTTGAAAAGATAAACTTTTATCTGAAATTCATGGGTGGTGAATTTGTTCCAAAGACTACATGAAGGCCTCCCAGTCAATGGGTGTTCTCCACTGTCCACTCAGTACTGTCACTGTTATCCATAGTGTGTCTACCTCAAGTGTCAGCACACTAGCTGTCCTCTGGTGTACAGAAGATGATTTTCCTGTTGCTTCAGTTACCATAGAATGATCTTAGTTCCTCTGTAACAGGTACAGACGTTCACTTTTCTGCTGCTAATTTTAGGAATGTAAAATAGTGACAGACACCAGCAGTTGTTGTGTAGTTCTACAGAGAAATCTACTCTTTCTGGCTTATGCATATTTTAACTTTTTGGAAATGTTTTATTTTACCTCTGAAGTGTAGATTTTGTTTTATTTCATTTTGTGTTTAAGAATACTTGAAGCACCAGGAGCTTGAAATGTTACTTTTGCTAAGAACTCCCTTTCAGAAGAATTCCCTTTTTATCTTCTCTGAGGATTGGTACCCTATTGAAACAGGGGTGTTACAAAAATAAAAAATTAAAACCTGCTGTAGCCATTATCCTGTCGTACAGGGCAGTGAAGAATTGGGTAATGTGATTTAAAACAGCGATTTGTGTGAAATATATAAAGCATTTTGAGCAAATGGTGCTTTTTTTTTATTTTTATTTTTTTATATATATACTAAACATACCTCAAATACCATCTTCTCTCAGTCATGAAGATGAGACACTGAATTATCCAGAAGAGCTGCAGTGAGGCCTATCGTCCCAAAATAAAAGGAAAATGGGTGTAGATCGTCCATTGGAAGTCTTGAGCCATGGACACAATCCTTATTCTGTAGGCCTGACTTGCAAACCGAAATCATTACCTCAGCAAAAAAAAGTTTTATTCTATTTTTAAATTGTTTTAAATATTTCAGCCTTTTAAGTGCCAGAGATAGAGAAGAGACATCACTCTGGTTTTAAATAGGATTATTTTTTGTAATATTTGTGTGGTCTTGTGTATTTTTTTTTTTCCTGTGTGTATATTTTTTATTGTTGAACCAAAGAACCTCGGGGAAAGGGGGGTATGTGTTTTAATCACTATTTGCAGCCTTAGAAGTAAAGTCTGAATTCCAGGCATGCACTGGCGTCAGAAAGAGAGGGAGGGTGGGAATAAAGGGAGGGAAAATTTGCCGCTGGTACAAAGATAACATTTGTTCAGGAAATTTTTAATGATTTTTTTTTTTTTGCAGTAAAGTCACTATTAAACAAGAAAAAAAGTTCAACTGCTTTGTGTCTTTATTTGTCCACCCCAAAATACATATGTTTATTTTTCTAATTTCTTTACTAATGCCACCACCAGGATTTTAATAAACAATATTTTGATGTACGTGGATATAATTACAGGAAGTGCCTATAGACTACTGAGCGCAGTATACCTAAATGCGTACCTGTAAATAGAAACTTTCTAAGGTTGTGTTCACACATTTTTACTGGTACGATTTTACTGCAATTGTGAAATTTGCAGCAAAATATTGTGAAAATTGTGGCAAAGTATCAAACATGCAGCAAAAAAGTGTCTTCATTAGAAATTTCCTACTGTTCAGCTGCTACTGAGAATAAGTCAGTTGGGTTTTCTGCACTCTTTGAGGTGGAGAGAGTTGCACAGCAGCTCACATTATAAAAATGTAAGAGAATCTTAAAGTGTACCTGTCATTTTGCAGTTTTACTCGTCTCAATCTTTTAAAGGCAAGAGCAACTGCATCCTGATTAACGTTGGATATGATCATAATGGTTCATTTCAATGCACAAGCCCTATTGAATCAGAATAGGCTTCGTTCATGTAATCTGGTGTGGTCATATCCAAGGTTATCCAATTTGCTGGCAGCAGGAGCAAGCAGATTGCGTGCAGATCTGGTTAAACTAACTAATGACAGGTAAGCTTTAAAGGGCAGTTTGCACAATATTTAAGAATTGAGCAAAAATGAAGAAAAATGCAAGGGTACAAAGAATGGTACGTCAATCACAAATATTGCACACTTGTACTAAAGGTATATAACCCAATACAGAAAAAGGAGGGCATGTAAAAATGAATGTGCACACCAAAATACTGAGGCCAATACAAAATGTTAGACGGCACTAAAAACAATTAGCGCGTCACACTCTCGTGCACTGATACATGTAAAAAATTATAGTAACAATAAAGCAATGAATGAGGCTCAATGCAAGAAATACAAAGTGGTATACATACCGTACAACCTATGTACTACCGGGCCCGATAGTATATAGGTTGTACAGTAGATATACTACTTTTTATTTCATGCATTGTGCTTCATTCATTACTTTACTATCCTTTTTTTACATGCATCATTGCACCTGGACCTTGCTTTGTGGATTTATTGTATCCTTGCCCAGTGGAGTGCACACTCTGTACCAGAGAGTGATGCACTGATTTGTTTTTGTTTTTTGTGCTATCTAATAAATTGTGTTGGTCGGTCTTAGTATTTCGGTGTGCACATTTAATTATACATGCCCTCCTTTTTCTTTTTTCGATATCAAGTTTGTTTGAGCATGTTTTGTAGCACCCGGTTTTGAATTTCTAATACACTCACATTTAAATTCTTCTTACAAGTGTTTTAAAGATATACTCCAGCCATGGAAAACTTTCTTTATAATGCTGTTTTTGCATAGAACATAATAAACATGCTATTTTTACCTCACCAATGCCTCCTGCAGAGTCTTTGGGTTCCCTACTGAACAATCCAGCTGCCACTTCCCCGAGGTAGACTCGTCTTGGCAGTAACAGCCCGCTCAGCCAATCAATGGCAGTGGCACTGTCCCTTCTGCCAGTGTTTGGCTGAGCGGGCTGTCGCTGCTGAGACAAGTCTGTCTCTGAAGTGGCAGTGGGGGCCCTGAGGACACCCGGTGAGTGTAGTGAGGTAAAAATAGCTGCTTTTTTCTGTTTTTATTTATTTATTTTTCTTCTTCAAAGGTTTTATTGAAATTTTGTCATAAAGAAAATATAGAAACAAAAAATTATAAAGAAAGAGTATATCAGTGTCATAAACAGGAACATAGCGCAAAGCCATTTCAGGCATAGACAACAGAAATGATGTCGCCACATAAGCTCTGGGAGCTAAGGAAAAAACATAACACAAACTAAAAAGCATATCATACGTGAAGTGCAGTAATAAGCATTGTCAGGAAAAGGGAGCATGTGAAGACCATGCAATCAAAGGCAAAGGGCTCATGGTGAACAGAGACATGTAACAAACTGTAAGAAAGTATTGCATACATCAGCTAATATGGGGCCTCAATGGGTGGGGGAGAAAGGGGAAAGGAGGAAGATGGACAAACACAAACCCACCTTCAGTCGGTGGGGCAGCATGGATCTGAGTGCTCTGGAGAATCCAGTAGACCATGGAAAGGACAAATTTGAGCATTAGTTTTTTTGAGTGCCTGGGGCCAGAAGGGTGACCAAACGGTATCAGGGAAAGTCAAGAAATTCAAGCCAAGGGAACCACGTTCTGGAACATTTGGTGGATGCATGTGAGGTGATCGCTAATAATTCCTCCATATGGTAGGTATGGGAGATTTCTGTGAACTATTCTTCTAAAGACGGTGGGTCTGGGGAGCGCCAGTGTCGTGGAATCACGGTTTTCGCAGCCAGCAGTAAATGACTTAGTAAGGATTTTTTAAATTTTTGCTGGGGTATGGGGAACATGAATAGCAGGGTAGCCTCCGGAGTGCTGGTGATGTGGAATTCCGTGATTTCCAATATTAGTTGGAGCAATGGCTGCAGCCTAGGGCAGGCCCACCAGATATGCGTCATAGCCCTACGACAGAGCCACATCTCCAGCATTCCTCAGGGACTCCTGGATACCATCTATGGAGGGCCTCAGGGACCCTGTACCCTCTAGTGAGGATCTTATAACAAGTTTCCTGGGATCTCGTGGTTATAACAGCCTTGTGGGCCAAGAAAAAGCATTTGGTCCATTGTTCTTCAGTAAATTTCATATTGAGTTCCTTTTCCCATTTGCTGCAATAGGAAGAAAGGGATTGGGACCTTGAGGCCAATAAGCTATAGATGGTAGAAATGGAGTGGGAGGGGTAAGAGGGGGCTAGACAAAGCTTTTCAAAATTTGTAAGAGGGCAATGTAGCTGTTTACCCCTATGGTAGAGTAAAAATGGCAGCGTTGGAGATAGACGAAAGGGGCCCGAGAGACTGACACGTCCTGAGGTACAATGTCAGAGTGGACCGAGTTTGGCGGCGGACAGAGCCTGATGAAATCGCAAGGGGGAAGATTTAGTATAACCCAACAAGGGGGAAGTGGAAGCACCAGGCGTAAAGTCTGAATGGTCTGTAACTGGAAGTAGGGGGCCAGCGCGGTCTACCACGGAGCCTTCACCCCCAGCATGATGAAGACTAGCTACTGTGTAACTGGTGGAAAAGGACATAGATGAGGTGTCTGAAAGGGAGGGTGTCCAAATCCAGGGTGTATTCGTGAGGGCTTTGGAGGACAGATCTTGAGGAATACGGACCCATACTTTATGGTGCTCGCTGTGGAACATGTCTAAGACACGGGCATGGACACAGGAGAGATAATAAAGTCTACAATCGGGGAGCCCAGTTCCTCCTAACAATTTAGGACGGTATAGAATCATCTTGTTGAGGCGAGGCTGTCTCGGTGCCCACACAAAGGTCCCAAAACATCTCTGAACTTGTTGGAAATAAGAAGGGATAGATATGGGAATGGTCTGAAGGAGATACAGTATAACAGATTGGGTAGAAGGGTCATCTTTACAATACTGATCCTTGAGAACCAGGAGGATTCAGCACTGTCCCAACTCTCCAAGTCTTTCTGGAACTTTGCCAATAGGGGGGCGAAGTTGGCAGAAAACAAGGACGACAGGTCGGGGGGGATTTTGATGCTCAAGTAGGTGATACCTCATGAAGGCCAGGAGAATGGAAAGGAAAATTGCAGTGTGTGTTCGGTCTGTGTGGGAAGAGAGATGTTAAAGTGCCTCCGATTTTTATAAATTCATTTTAAAATTAGGCCATGATTAGACATCAGGGAGGGAAGGGAAACTTGCGGATTGGTAAGATAGACTAGTAAGTCGTCCGCAAATGCCGAACATTTATATTCTTTACCCTTTATAGTAATGCCTTGAATGAGTCCACGCCAATGGCTGCTAGCAAACGTTCCATAACGAAGACATAGAGCAGGGGGGATAGGGGGCAGCCCTGCCTGGTGCCATTTAAAATGGGGAAGGGGTCAGAGAGTGTGCCATTGATTTTCAGGCGTGCAGAGGGGGATTAATACAGCGCAAGAACCTTAGACATGAAGATGGGGCCAAGACCGACATGTCGCAGGGTTTGTGCAAGGGAGGGCCAGGATATCCTATGGAAAGCCTTCTTGGCATCAAGTTAGAGGATCATAAGTGATATCTTGTGAGATCTGGCATGATGTTTAATGTCCAGCGTCTTAATGGTATTATCTCTGGCTTCCCTCCCTGGCACAAACTCCACCTGGTCAGGGTGGATAACTGTAGGCAGTATGGTATTCAGCCTGTTGGCTAGCAGTTCGGAATACAGCTTTAAATCAACTTTTAAAAGGGAAATGGGTCTATAGCTGCCACATTGTTGAGGGTCTTTGCCTGGTTTCGGTAAGAACATAACATGGGCAGTAGTAGGGTGCATCAGCAAGGGCGATTCAGGGGCAATTGCATTAAAGGCAGGGAGCATGACAGGGAGTAAAAGTGTCTATAGCTCCTTGTAAAACTTGCCGTGAAGCCGTCGAGGTCCGGGCCCGGGCTTTTCCCACTGGGCAAATCCCCAATTGCCGAGGCCAGTTCAATAGAGGAGAATGGTTCCTCCAAAGAAGCTAGGATTTCAGCAGGGGATGGAAAGGGGAGGGTTGGTTTTATAATTTGTAATAAAATGAGTGGAATTATGCAGAAATTTTCTGTGTGGTGTGTGCTTTTGCTCCACCGGGTGTCGTGATAAACAATATGTGGGAGTAGGCTATTCGGGATCTTACTTACCTGGCTAACATGCGGCCACTTTTGTTGCCATATTCATAAAATCGGCTTCTGCAGACTAAGGGTGTATTCACACAAACTGACTCGCAGCGAGATTCTCGCTGCGAGTCCGGCAGGTCCTGGCAGTTCCCACACACTATATACTCGCTGCGGTCTAAACGACCGCATCGAGTATGTAATTCTACCGCTCTTAACCCCTTCTGCTCCCGCCCAGATCCCCCGCTGTAAGCATAACATTACCTCTCCTCACTGCACGGGTCCGGCGTCCTGCTCTCCCGTCCGGCCAATCAGTGGCTGCGGCTGGGCAACACACTGATTGGCCGGACCCGTGCAGCGAGGAGAGGTAATGTATGCTTACAGCGGGGGAGCCGGGCGGGAGCAGAAGGGGTTAAGGGCGGTAGAATTACATACTCGCTGCGGTCGTTCAGACCGCAGCGAGTATATAGTGTGTGGGAACTGCCAGGACCTGCCGGACTCGCAGCGAGAATCTCGCTGCAAGTCCGTTCGTGTGAATATACCCTTAGAGAATGCGGCCCCAGGATGCTTCCAAGAGACGCTTCACCTCAAGCCTATTTACACTGTAAACAGGAAGCTAACCTCTCAGTACAATGTAATATGGGATGCCACCTTAGTTAAACCAATACTACACAACACAGAACAGAAGGCAAACTCATAGATGCACCCACAAATCAATCAAAAAATATAAATTTTATTTGACATAAATTCCTCCTTTACATACAGCTAGACACACAATTAAAAACATTTAAAAAAATACCCATAAGGG
The DNA here is from genome assembly GCF_027789765.1 of Dendropsophus ebraccatus. Taxonomy (NCBI): domain Eukaryota; kingdom Metazoa; phylum Chordata; class Amphibia; order Anura; family Hylidae; genus Dendropsophus; species Dendropsophus ebraccatus. The sequence continues at coordinate 146,708,577 of NC_091454.1, read as the reverse complement.
TGAAAATGTACAAAGAAGCAGATACAATAAACTGACTTCCACTCCGGAGAACCACCTAAATAATATTATGGGATCCACAATATATAATTAGTCAAAGTTTTTTTGTGGTAGATGTCTATAAAGGTCTTAATGCTATTTCCTACTTGTTCCTACTAAAGTGCAAATGCAAGATACCTTAATACAATAGCATGCCCATAATTCATGCAGTAATTTCATATGCATGCATGAACCAATAAATCAAGAAATTAGGTCCTAATATATGTTCATACCATAATTTCATATATATGCATGAACCAAAAGGATAAAGTGCTAATGCAAATCATAAACCACCTGCAGTGATACCACCCAAAAATAGAACACCAATGCAAAATGTAATCCCCCTACAATAGTGCAGAAAACCTAATAGGGTCATTTTGCTTATTTCCTTGCTGTGGTTTTCCTAATAGCAGCACATAAAATATAATAATATGAAAGATATCCCTGTGGATCCCTGTGGGCTACTCTGGACAAAACCTTACTCGTATTGTCACTCCCGTATGGTGACTTTGTCAGGGGCCCCTGACATAATCACTATACAGGACTGACGATACGCGTAGGGTTCGGTCCGGAGCAAAGTAAAATTGTCGTAGTTGCCCCTAGCAACCAATCAGAGTCTTTGAAAAATGAAAGGTGGAATCTGATTGGTTGCTAGGGGCAACTAAGCCAATTTTACTTTACACCAGTTTGAGAAATCTCCCCCTAAATGATTGCCATTCTTCCTTGTTGTGGCACACCATTCAAGATCTCGCCTCATGTGGTAAGGATGATTCTGAAAAAAGGTCAGGAATCAGCCAAGAACTACACTGGGCAACCCGGTCAATGACTAGTCTCAAAGATTACCATTAATAACACTATGGTATCTGTTAAAATCCTGCAAGGTCCCCTGCTCTCACCAGCACATGTCCTGGCTGTTTGTAGTTTGCCACTGACCATCTGGATGATCCAGAGGAGGCATGGGAAATGATCATGTGGTCAGATGAATCAACTCCACTTGCCATGTTTGGAGGTAGAAGAAGGGTGATTACAGCCACAAAAACACAGTCCCAACTATGAAGCATGGGGATGAAACATACTTTAGAAGAGCTTTTCTGCAAAAGGGACAGGACGGCTGCACCTTATTGAAGGGAGGATGGATGGGGCCATGTATCGCAAGATTTTGGTCAAAAACCTCATTCCCTCAATAAGAGCATTGAAGATTGGTTGTAGCTGGGTTTTCCAGCATGACAATGACCCGAAACACACAGCTAGGGCAACCAAGTAGTGGCGCCGTAAGAAGCATTTCAAGATCCTTGAGTGGCTTAGCCAGTCTCCAGGCCTAGACCCAATACAAAATCTTTAGAGGGTGCTAAAACTCAATTTTACTCAGTAACAGCCCTGAAACCTGAAAGATCTGTATGGAGGAGTGGGCCAAAATCCCTGCTGCAGTGTCTGCAAACTTGGTCAAGAACTACAGGAAACATCAGTGACCCAGGCGGAGAGCCAGCCCAGTCACTGACTGGCTGAGCAGTCAGTCTATCAGCAGGTACAGATGTTTTCCCCCGAGTTGTGACATCATCACAACTTGGAGGAAAATGCCTTACGGCGGAGGTCCCGTGGCCAGTGGGAGAGGTCGCTCTTAAAGGGACAGGCCTCAAGTCGCTCTTAAAGTGACCCAAGTCACTCTTAAGAGCGAAATGGGTCCCTTTAAGAGCAACCTGGGTCCCTTTAAGAGTGAAATGGGTCCCTTTAGGAGCGCCCTGGGTCCCTTCAAGAGCAAAATGGGTCCCTTTAAGAGCGACTTGGGTCCCTTTAAGAGCGACCTGGGTCTTAAAGGGAAGGGACCCATGTCCAAGTAATGAAGACCTAAAAGTACTTTATTTCATCAGGTACACAATACAAGTAGAAAAAAGTCCCAACTAAAACCACTTAAAAATCCTAATCTCCAGGGAAAGCATATGGTCTAATGCAACCCAAGACAGGCAACGCCATGAACAATATATAGTATCCCTGTCACATGAATGAATATGTATAGATATAAATGAAAATACTAAGCAGGCCACCGAATAGCAAAGATGCAAAAAAATATAAATAGCAAGGTAAACAATCAAAATCAGTAATAGTAAAATTGCAAAAAAAAAAATGAAAGAAGATGACCAAAGCTGTATATAACACCAAATAAAGATGGCAGGGATAAACTAGGGTGCTGTTCAAAGAGCCCCACGTGTTCCGTCTGTACACTCAGACTTCCTCAGATCACCAGGTAATGTTGTATTATTCATTTATTCTTGTGTGCTCGCTAAAGTGATAAACGTGAGATTTGTACTGTAGAATTAAGTTTCATTCTTTTATTTTTTATCACCTACTTTTTCAGATAGTTACCTTTTTCTTTTTTGCACTGTGTACTGCCATTACTGCTATACCTAAATGAAATTTCAGGTGAGCTGTGATTTTTTTTTTTGTTTGTTTGTTTGTTTTTTAATCCACTCCACATTTTTAGTTTTTTTTTTGTTTTTTTTCCTATGGTCCTTGGGTAAATATAAGGTCATGTTCAAATTTTTGTATCCACAAACTTTAGATTGCCTTTCCACTGAGTTTCAATACAGCTAACAGGCTATGAAATGTTGACACAGGCTGATGTGAGAGATCCTGCCCGCCCTCCCCCCTCCCCTTCTTATCAGACCGGTTTCAATGCCCGCTGTGTACATTCCTTTCCATCATCTGCTCTGTGAACACTGCCTGAAAGTTCTTTCTCAAAACTACCTTTCTTAAGGCTTCCATGTTTGAGGCTGCAATGGACTCCAGGGATCTTGGAGTTCCAACGTATCCACCTCTAGGAGCCTGGGAAGGTCAGTTACTTTTCATTTTATAATTTTTATAACTAGACTGCTGTTTGTGAGTAATGGTGGATATGGCAAATGGTGGCTATATAGAACATATAAACAATAATAAGAATGTTTTTTTTAAATGTTTCACGTTATAATCTTTAGCCTATCTTCATACAACTTAAAAAACTTATAAAAAGATAAGATGGCTTTGTGTACACTGGGTCAATGTTTCTATTTTTGTTGATTGATAATCAGTTTGTAATTTGGTTTCTACACTCAAAATCTCAAATTAGGAAACTAGCGTGTACATGTGCCCTTACTAGAGTTGCTTACACTAACAACTCTTTGTTATTGTATGTATAATTTTTTTTATGAGTTATCCTCTGTTTGTTTGGAAACTCTTGTCTTAGTTCTGCTGTATAAACCCCCTAGAAATCTGGCATTTTTACAGTTGTCATCAACAAGCATGGACGTTTTGAATTGTAGGAATCATTTCAAGGGGTTGTCCAGAATTAGAATAACATGGTTGTCTTCCGAATACAGCATCACACTTGTTTATAGGTTGTGTCTGGTATTGTAACTGAGCTCTATTGATATGAATATGTCTGAACAGCAATACCACACTCAACTAAGGGTACTATTACACCAAACAATAATCGGCCCGATTCGGCCGATTATCCCTCTGTGTAATAAAGACAACAATCGTTTGTCATCGGCTGATCGCTGAAATAATTAGAACCTATAATTGTCGGGTGTCGACCGCACATCGCTACGTGTAAAAGCGGTGCGCGGCCGGCGACTGACGATATACATTACCTATCCACGCTCCGGGGCTGCTCCACGCTCCGGGGTTGCTCCTGCGGTCCGCTTCTCCCCGATGTCCTTGCAGCCCTTGTTAAACGATTATTGGGCCGTGTAATAGGCCCAGTAAACGAGCGCCGATCTAGCAGATCGGCGCTCGTTTACAGGTTTTATCGGGCCCCTATCGGCCCGTGTAATACCACCCTTACAGACAAATGTGGAAGAAAGCAGCCATGCAAATGGGTAAGTAACTGGCTGAGTGATAGAAAAAAGAGGGTTGTCATTAATGGGACATACTCAGATTGAGTGTCAGTTACTAGTGGGGTACCGCAGGGGTCAATATTGGGTCCACTTCTTTTTAATATATTTATTATTGACCTTGTAGAGGGGCTACAGAGTCGAATCTCCATTTTTGCAGATGACTAAACTGGGTAAAGTAATCACCACAAAAGAGCATAATATAATATTACAGACTGATTTGGAGAAGCTGGAGTCTTGGGCAGATAAATAGCAAATGATGTTTAATGTGGGTAAATGTAAAGTTATGCACTTGGGCAGTAGAAATAATAAGTACAGTTATGTGCTAAATAATAAATCACTGGGTAAAACTGCTTCTGAAAGGGACCTGGGGGTATTGGTGGACTTACAGATCACTTTAATGATCAGTGCCAGGCAGCAGCTGCCAAGACTAATAAAATAATGGGATGCATCAAAAGAGGCTGAGATGCTAAAGATGAGAACAAAGTTTTGCCTCTATAAATCACTGGTCAGACCACACTTGGAATATTGTGTACAGTTTTGGGCATCTGTATATAAGAAGGACACAGCTGAACTGTCAAGATTGGAGCTTTCTAGTTTTGAAAAAAAGACATCTTAGGTCAGAGTTGATTACAATGTGATCAAAAAATCTATGGAGCCATGTCATAGAGGAGAGGGTGTTCCCTCCCACTTGGGGTGGTCTGGCCCACCTCCAGTGCTTTACCCCCAGCCCGGTACCCATAAATAGAACGGCGCCGTACACAGGAACTGGAATGCAGTTCAAAAAATGGACTGCCGCACCGGTGCCGTTCTATACATGGGTAATACTTAAAGCAAATGTACCTGATGGTACGTTCGCTTTAATGGGATTGGGGCAGTGCCTAAAACCAGGTGTTATTGCCAAGGGACGTTCTGATCAGCTATACATTAGTCCTACTGTGGTTACTGTTTGGTAAATACAATATTCACATGGGTCCAATCTACCACAGCTGAAGTTACCTATCTTTGCATCTTATGCCTAGGTTCACACAATGTAAAAATGACGGCCGTCTTTCTTAACAAAGGACGTCATTGTACAAATAATGTCTGTTATGTTTTTTTATTTATTTATTTTTATTAAACAGCCTTTATTTTTACATAGTGTGAACCTAGCCTAAAGTAGAAGTCTGGTAAACATGAACAATCGCCTGCAGGCAAGGGGAATGCTCTACTTACCCATCCCTGTGCCCCGCAGCGCTGCCTTACCACTTACGGACACCCGTCAGCCTCCTGGATCTTCTGCTCCAGACTCTTCACAACTTGATGGATCACCCACTCAGCCAGTCAGTGACTGGGTTGTGACAACACTGGAACCCTAGAGAAATTTAGTTCTAACAGAGGTTAGTGAGCCTGTAATGCGGTGCTCTAGGGTATAAGTAGGTAGAGCTTCTTTATTATGTTACCCCTGCCTGCAGCCAAATTTGCGACAACGAGTGAAGGCATCCAGAACTCCAGGTACTTAGAAAATGTAAAATTTTACTTTTATAACTTATCAAAAATACTATGTTAAAAAATTATCCACAAGGGAGACCAATAAACCAACGTGTTTCGTGCTACTTGCGCTTAATCATGGAATGGTAAGAATACTTAGAGGCCAATCATGATGTGCGTCCACCTCACGTGGTTGCTCATGTCATGGTCACATGATCATGTACAAATATACAAAGATATGTTACAAAAAATGATAGGAACAGAAAGGCTATTTTCGCACACTGTTGAAATTGAGTAGATGGCTGCCATTTATGGCAAATTGCTGTTATTTTAAAACAATGGCTGCTGTTTGGAAATAATGGTTGTTATTTGCCGCTAAATGATGGCCAGCCACTAAATTTTAACAGTGTGTGAACATAGTCTTTCTGTGTTTTTAATCAACTCTTGGTTTTGGTTTAAAAATACTGACCAAAGTACTGAGCAAAGATACTTTGTTAGGAACATAGTCTAAGACCACGTTTACACGCTGTATTTTGTAGTTAAACAACGTATGTTGTTGCACGTTGCATCAATGGACGTTGTTTAACAGCACTGCTTAATTACAAAGGAGTGTATTGAACAACGGCCGTAATGTATACATGCTGTATACACGATGGCCGTTGTTCTCTGCAGCAGTTAAGAATAATTGATGGGTCTGTTTTGTACGGCCACTGTTCTTACGGCGTCTGAACATGTGCTAAAATTGTATTTGCTTTTGTCGATGCAAACCAACATTATGTTGCTGCTTTAGCTTGTTGTTAACCAGTATACACAAAAGCTTCTTCTACTGAAAATTTAATCTGAACATACCTGCTCAATACTGCAGCACCACTATAATCTGCTGCAGCAATCAGCACAGAAAGCTGAATAGACAATATTTGCCTTCATCAGATGGTGTCCATGTATAATAAATGTTCAGCTTGTTGTCTTGCCAACACCACACCCTATTCTTCCGGAAAGTAATAGCGTACATTTCATTCAAGAATGTACAGTACAGCAGACATGGGATCGCTCATGTAATATCGCTGCCAGTGGGTGCTGATCTGACAGATTGCAGATCGCTTACTCCTCCAGATCAGCCCGTGTAATAGGGGCTTTAGTAATAGATACTATTTATTTGCACTAGCTTTTGCAACTAATGCAGAAATAAAAGGGAAAGATTATTTAAATGTGCAATTTGGCCTCAACAGCCCTCAATGACCCAGTGCAACTAGAGTGATGAATGTGACGGAAATTAAAATATGTAGGAATTTTTGGCAAATTTAAAAGATGGAATTTTCTGATGTGAAGACCCATTGTTCATTGTAGACCAAAAATAAACATAAAAAGGTAGGAGGTAGCATACATTGTAGCTATAACCTATGCTAGCTCAGAGCTAGTGACGTTTACAGAAGCACATCGCTTGTCCCGCTTCACTTTGTGTATCTTGCAATAAATCAGGAAATGGAAACCAGCCACATTTCCCAATAATGGTATGTTCGCACATTCAGGTGTCTAATTGCAATCAATGGAAACAAAGCCAGGAATAAATTTGAAGAGAGGTTAAGTTTCAGTCTTTCATTTATGACCTGTCCTTCATTTATAATCTGTTCCTGGCTTTGACTTGAATAATTACAATTAAAAACTAGACTGTGTGAACAAACCCTAGGACCAAAAAATTTCCCCTAAGGGCCCTATTACACGGGACGATAATCCTGTGAAAAATCCTTATATTGTTCAAATTTAAACCATAATCGCTCTGTGTAATTGCAGGCAATGATCGAAAAATCGTTCCTATGTCTTTCATCGTTGATTTAGATCTGAACCTAAAATTTTTGCTAATCGTTCACTAATCGTTTGCTGTAATTACACATTCGTTCGCTCAATTTCCGCATTTTTTCACTAATCGTTCCGTGTAATTGCACATTGTTCATTGTTTTGCTGGGATCAGATGGAGTAAACTATCAAAGTAACAATCGCAATAACGATCATTATAACGATCGTAAATAACGACTATCATTCTGTGTAATATGGTGAACGATTTCGGGTTAACAATAAACAATCTCGTTTGCGATCGTTTATAGTTAGGGTCCATTTACACAGAAAGATTATCTGACAGATTATCTGCCAAAGATTTGAAGCCAAAGCCAGGAATGGATTTGAGAAGAGGAGAAATCTCTGGCCTTCCTTTATGACCTGCTCTCAGTTTATAATCTGTTCCTGGCTTTGGCTTCAAATCTTTGGCAGATAATCTGTCAGATAATCTTTCTGTGTAAATGGACCCTTATGGTCCTTTTACACGGGACGATTGATCGTTCGTTTTTGCACGTTAACGGTCGAATTCAAACGATAATCGTACGTGTAAACACAGTGAACGATCAAACGACCAGCAAAAAATCGTTCATTTTCATCTTTCAACATGTTCTCAAATCATCGTTAATCGTTCGCAAAAAAATCGCAGATCGTTCCGTGTAAACATTCTTTCAGCGATTTCACCTATGTGTGAGATAGGCTTAAACGATCGCAAAGTGATTGCATAGCGAATTTTCCGTACGATGTATCGTTCCGTCTAAACGCTGATCGTTATAAAAAAAACATTATTCATTCAAAATCGTTAATCGTGCGATCGGGCGAATTATCGCACCGTGTAAAAGTACCATTAGTTGTTAATCAATAAAGATCACTCCATGTAAAGGTGCGTTTACACAGAGAGATTTATCTGACAGATTTTTGAAGCCAAAGCCAGGAACAGACTATAAACAGGGAACAGGTCATAAAGGAAAGACTGAGATTTATCCTCTTTTCAAATCCATTCCTGGCTTTGGCTTCCAAAATCTGTCAGATAAATCTCTCTGTGTAAACGCACCATAATAGGACGCTCAGTCTTTAACATCAGACCAGCAGGAAAGGTGAAATGGTCAATATGATATTTAGTTTTTTGACTAACTGGCTAGGGCTACACAACCAGAAAATTACTGCAATTAGGTTTAGCATTCACAATACCCATGAGGCTGGTTTCACTCTGTCTTAAAAGTTCAGAAAAACTAAAGCCAGCGGCCAGATGTCAGCTGGCAGTCAGTGGACGTTTATAAAATGCCTTACACACTTGGAATTTTTTGGGGGTGACATCTGTCATTTCTGAGGCTCTGTGGCAGTTTGTCTAAAGTGCAGCATGCTGAGGGTATGTTTTTTATTTCTTGCAAACTGTGGCATTACTCTCCCATAGAGTTCCGTTGAATTTCTTCTGCTTGTCCCCATAGCTTATGTGTATGGTGTTTTTAGTGGAATTTTTTTCCTGCCCAAAAAGTGACAATCTGGCCCCCAGGGGATTAAGTTAACCCCCTTGGGGGCCAGACTGTGCTTGGTTGGGTGGGGTGCAAACGTCATGCGCCATCTTTGTAGTTTTTATTTGCCTTTTTTTAAGCCTATTTATTTAAAAGAAGTTTAGTGGGTGTTTGCTTTCTCTCCATATGGTTACACTGTATGGGTTAATATAGTAATGTAGCCATTAAACTTAATTAGGTTACACCTGTGGGATCCTTTACTTCTCCAAATAATCTACTTGGAAGCAAATATGACACATTAGCCCTTATTTCCTTCATTATGCCGCTGCTATGCACATTTTAATCACTGCTCCTTCTTATCTTTCAGCATTCTCATTAATGCTTCTCCCTTATATTTCCATTGCCTTTAATCATTTTATTATCTTGTGTCTGCAGGCTGCACAGTTTGGCCATCTCAGGACTTTTCCCAGAATCCTTTATACTTGCAGAATATCCCCTTTATCACTTGAACAGGCAACATCAGTGAAAGTTGTTTTTTTTTCTATCTAGATTTAACCCCCTGCAATTTTAAGGAAACAAAAAGCAGCAGGGCTAAAGCTCTAAGTATGCAAAAAGATAAGCTCTCTAAGGGTATGTGCACATTGAGGAAATTTGACGGAAAATCTGTTGCAGAATTCGACACTTGCGCCCGCTTGCAGACTGCGGCACGCGCGCGTCTCCCCCCGTGTTATGTCATGTCATGTTCATTCTTTGGACAGACGATGGAATCCGCCCCTGCATAAAATGGAGTCTATGACACGGGCGCACCCGACACAATCCACCGACAGGTGTGAGCTGTGGAATGCGCAACAGGTTATCCGTCGCCATTCCGCAGTGTGCACGTACCCAACCACAATACCCAAGCATAACCTCTTAAGGCTGGACACAGACACACACTGCAGTTTTTTTGTAAGCTGTCACTGCAGTTTTTGTCACAAAAACAGAAGTGGATTCAAATTGAATGGGAAATATAAAGGGAGGACTTGTAATTCTCTTTTTGGTTGGATCCATTTCTGGTTTTGGCACAAAAACTGATGCGCGTGTTACCTGTCATGATAAAATCCCTGCGCAGTTCAGCTACAGACATCGAAGGCAAGAACAAAAGGATTGAAAAAGAAATGGACTGCACCTCACAGATTACTCAATATCAAACTCAATTTTTATTTTACATAAATGCAGGGGACAAAAAAACACTAAAAACATTTAAAATACATACATTCCACTGGCCACAATACGGCCCAGTGGAACCAAACCCACCAACACTGAATCCTAAGTGGCATCATCTTCAATATCCCAAAGAATGCATAATAAATAAATAAATAAATAATATTGAAGTATACAAAAGTATGTATAACGTATATAAATGTGATATACAGGAGGTAAACACACATATAAGCCAATATAAAGTGCTAATAAATATATTGCCATAGAAATACATGTAATGCCAATGCAAAGATTTAAAGTGCAAGTGTAATAAAGGCCCTATTACACGGAACGAATATCGGCCGTGTTCGCCGATATCGGCTGCTATGAACGATAATCGTCCCGTGGAATGGAGTGCAACGGTCAGCCGACATCGTTCATGTCGGCTGATCGTTGCAGTCGCTGGTTTTTCAACATGTTGAAAAACAAGCGACTGATATAGCAGCGATCTGCTGCCGCCGCTCCTTTGAATAGGAGCACCGGCAGCAGAAGCTGCTGTATCCTATGGGCTGCCCGGACGATCAGCGATCACCCGGGCAGCCCCCCCCCCCCCCCGAAGCTCCCCGCCGCCCCTCCCGCACTCACCTGCTCACTGCAGCCGCGTTGAATAGCGGCGGCAGCGAGCGGGGAACGAGGAGAAAACGAGCGCTGAGAGCGCTCATTTGCTCCTCTAGACGGCCCGTGGAATAGGGGCTTAAGGAGAAAAGTGCATTCAAGGTAATTCAGTATAATACAAGCAGTATGGCTTTCACATGGTGGGTTGGGACAAAGCATCCCACGCGTTCCGTCACACAGACTTCCTCAGGTTATGTGATCATGCTAAAAAACAAAGCTAAACTTACCAGAAATCCGGGTCCAGTCTCCTGATGGCAGATTTTTAGACTTGTGCTGATTGAAACAAAAAGACTAAACACATGAAGCTCAATGTGTCAGTCAATCAAATGATTCACTTCTCTCTGAGCACTCAGATGACCTAAGAAACACTGGACTTCCTGTTTTCTGACTCGGGGTGGGGGGGGGGGGTGGAATCAGAACACAGGAAGTGCCTTATATTTCTGCTTCCTGCTGGATCCATTTCTGGCATCAGCTCAAAACTGCAGTGAAAGTTTTGCAAAACAAAATGAGGTGTGATGGCAGCCTTACAAACAGGCTCCCTTTCAAGTCAAAGGGAAATCCTCAACACCTTTAAGATGTCTCAGATTTTTTTCAATGGGCATTCAAATCCTTCTTGCAGAAAATAAGGTTGCCTATAACAAATTTGGATTGAGGCTGCATAACAGAGAAGAAGAAATGTAACACTTTAAGTGTATGCCACCTGCTATAATTATTCATGTTTAAAAAAAATTCTAGAGAGTGACCTCAATTAATCCAGGTGTTTCATTCAGTTCTATTGCAACAGGTGTATACAATCCAGCACCTATGACTACAGCCTGGCTTTACATTTGTTTGTGGGTGTTCTAAAGAAGTCACTGAATTCCAGTATGGTGCTGTATTAGGATACTACCACTGCAGCAAGTCAGCTCCTAAAAGATCTCCCTCCTAGATCTTCCATGATCCAGGGATTTAGTGAGATTTTGAGTCAAGAGGGATTTTTTTCCTTTTTTTCCCCGCCTTTCTCTTAATCAACACTGTAGGATATTATCCTGAACTCAATGCATAAAAGTTGCCAACTCTCTGTTGACTCAATAACTGCAGAGCCAACCCCCATCTGGTGTTAAAATTAGCACAAAAACTGCATCGGGAGCTTCGTGACATGTCCAAACAGATGTATGAAAGACTTACTTTAGTATAAACAAAGGCAAGTGTGGGATAGAGTGGTGTAAAGCAGCAGTCCCCAACCTCTTTGAATCACAGACCAGTTTAATGCAAGACAATTTTCCATAGACGAGAAAATGAAATGTAATTTAATTATTACCTTTAGGCCAGATGTGTCAAACTCAGGCCCTCCAGCTGTTTTAAAACTACAATTCCCATCATGCCTGGACAGCTAAAGCTAGCTAAAGCTTTGGCTGTCCAGGCTTGATGGATCTTGTAGTTTTGCAACAGCTGGAGGTGTTTGAAGTCCCTGCTTTAGGCTAAGTTCACATAACTTATGACAGCGGCCGTTCCGTGTAACACAACGGACGCTGTCTGTGAGGTTCAACCCGGCTGGTATTGCAGCCTTGGCTGGATGAACTTAATTTCTTTCAAAATGGAATGCGGGCACATACGGCTGTGCCCACATTGCAATTAGCCTTGCAGACAATGTAAAGTTCGGCCGGAGCCAGACTTTACATTATCTGCACTCTCAGTTTTGTGCAGCGGCTATTCAATGAATAGCGGCCACACAAAACTAACATGTCAGTTTTCTGTGCAACCACATAGATCCATAGAAAACAATGCAATGTATTTTTTCAATAAATAGCTGCCAGTGTTGCAATCTGCAACAACGGCTGTTAGTAATTGAAAAAATAGGGTGTGTGCACCGGGCCTTACAATGTAAATGTGACTGAGGCAGGTTGCGATTTCTCAGTCTTGCTCCCTGGAGAGGCCACCAACACTGCCGGAGGAGCTCTGGTATTCAGATACCACTGGGAGGGAGCCTTGTCGTACCTGTAAAACCCAGGTATCAGTGGGAGAATCTAGGAATAGGATGAAATCAGGATAGGGCAGGAGATCTCTCCCCATGGATCCTGCTCTATGCAGCTCAGGCTCTTCCCTCTCAAGCATCCTGCATACTGTGACCTTTCTGTGTGGCCGATTGCCAAGTGATCTGTGGCCTAGTAATTGTGGTCCCCTGGTAGAAAGCACACTGCCACTGGAGTGATAAACAATGTTGATTCATCTATCATTTGAATCATGAGTCTGGGTCTGGGTCTGGCTTATACGAGGAGACCATTACTTGTCTGACTGCATTGTGCCAACTATAAAGTTTGGTGGAGGAGTGGTTTTTTTTTCCAGATATTGGTCTAGGCCCCTTATTTCCAGTGAAGGGAAATCTTAAAACTTCAGTGTACCCTGTTGTGTTTGACAGGTGTATGCTTCCATATTTGTGGGAGCAGAGTTCAGGCATCATTGTTTAGATGGCTTTTCCTGCATGTAGATATTATCTGGATGAACTTACATTGTAACTTTTCGCACATGCAGACAAGTACCACGAAAAATCATGTTTTAAGCATGAGTTTGTGTAAAAGTGATTTTAATTGCAAAAAATGTGAAGTTTTATAAAGTTTAGAGAAACTTTTCATCCCTGAACTTTGGGATCAGCATGTTACCAGGTATAGTAATGGTCATAGAAACTCAGCTTAGACCCACATCTGCAAGGCATTGTCCCCAGATTGAAGCACTTATGCAGTTTGAGCAGTGGATTATCAGTGAGTATTTGGTGGTGAAATGTGGACATTATTCTTATGTTTATTTGGTTACTCTGGGTGCTGGGTTGCACCGTCAGGTTCATTCAGATAAAATTGGCTTGCCCGCTAAGTAAAATTGAGAGTGAAGTCCTGCCACTTATCTAGAGGGTTGACAATGGTGATGAATTTGAATAATGATCACTTTGAATATGGGACCGTATCTTTCTGTTGCCAGAGGGTTCATTTCCATTTCCCATTACCCGATCAGTGAGCTCAGCACTTGTTTGCAGTGCCTCTAAAAGGCAAAATAAACTGTACAGCCTGAATGATTGCTGCAGGCATTTGCCCGCACATTGGCTGATCGCTGGCACTTTAACATGGGCTGATTATTGGCCATTTGAGCACTTCTAGGAACATTGCCGATAATAGGTCAATGAAAAACGGCCCTTATATCATATGTCCAAGCTGTCGGAGATCTTGTCAGACCACTCTGGTCCATCACATTCCTACAGGATGCTCCTCCTCCTTCAAAATCACAAATGACAAATTTAGGGATTACTGACCAATGGTCCATCCAGTTGTTAGCCCTTAATTATTCCATGTCCTACTGATTCTAATGCAATGATGGAATTACATTATTTTTGCCCATGTAGTATGGTGTGGCAAAAATTATTTATACATAAATGATGTTTACTACGCAAAGGTTGTGCCCATTTATTTCTATGGATTGTCTAAGTAATGCAAGATATGACAGGTTGCCAAGTGTAAAAGATAGAGATGAGTGAACCTTGAGCACGCTGGGGTTAATCTGGGGCATTTGATTACAGGTAGCTGAAGAAGTTGGATGAAGCCTTAGGGCCAACTTCACCTCCACCTTCTTCAGTCACTGGTAATCAAGTGCTGCAAACTCTGGAACCCAAGCGTACTCAAGGTTCTCCCCTCTGGCCAAGAGATGAGGATACTACACACTGGATCTCTCTCTCTACTAGCTCAGGACTCCTTAGTAAGATATATGAAATGAGTTTTCTAAACTAGACAACCACTTTAAGCTTAAACAGAAACAAAATACCACAATAAAACAATTGTGACATGAGGTCAAATGTAATTGAAGAGTCTTAAATTTGCTAAAAGGTTGTGATTTTTTTTTTTATGACTTAAAGACCAGAAATTTCTATCAGTAAATGTTCTGATTGGTAAGGACTCTGAAACAAATGCAAAATTTTAAGGTGGTGACAGAACATTTAGTGTTGTAGTGCCATCTGGTTGCAGATGGGTTAAAAGCAGCTGGATGTGCATGACTGCTTCCAAAAAACTAATTCATTTTGACAATGCCGTGGAAGGATAAAAGAAGGGAAGAAACTGTGGTGATTAACGTCGGAGCTTTTCTATTTCTAGCTAAAATGGGGACCTGCAGCAAAGCCGGAGTCCCTTGCATGACATGGATGACCATTGCTATATACATTTTACATCTGCTGAAACGCTTGTTTAATCACTCTAAAGACTGGCAAAGGGTGGACACTTATTCTGTTCCCTCCCTTCAATGCAGTTGGCACAACAGACAGCATCGTGAATCCCGAAAAAGAGGGAGGAACTTAGCTCAGACCTTTGCAGAAAGGCCCCGAGGCTATACTGATACCAACTACTATCAAGAAGGTGACCTCCTATTGTCTCACCTGGAAGAAATTCCCTTTGAAGAAATGGAAACCCTTGTGGCCGGTAATTCTTAACACTTCCACTTGCCAACAGACACAGGATGTGGCTGAAGGTCAGGCTCCTCAATTGCTAGAGATGACCTTACTAGAACATTTTTACATGACATGAAGACGGGATTGGGCTTCCCTCCTGACCACATCAGGTGCAGTTTTCAGGAAGTGAGGAATGATGGACACTGATTCTAGGATGGCAGAGCTGGCAGAGGAACAGACATCTCCAGGGGCTGTGTGTCATTCGGTTATCTTCTTCTGCTCCAAAGGAATGATTGAGGGCGTGGTTGTGTTCCTCTTCATCTGGCTACTGATTCAGGTCCTTCTCAATAAACATCAGGAAGGTGCAGACATTATTTATACTCTTCATCCTCCTTTTGTTTGTCTAACCTACCATTCCTATTTCTCGTGGGTTTTATTGTGTTCCCTGTTTCTTCCATTTTCTCCTATTGTAACTTACCAGCTTATGCTATTCGAATATAAAATCTGAAAATCACTATGGTTAAAGAATAATGATAAACATAGGGTACTTCTTATATTCACAACACTTTACAGTTAATGCATGGAGAAATATTTGTATGGCTGTGCTTGCCTTTGCGCCTTTTTACTATATTTATTTTCTCTAGAAGTGATGGATTTTACCATGTAAACAAATAATGCATTGCGCTGGGCACATCTAATATGTCTTTTGGCTAACAATTGGGCAGGGATATTAGGGCTGAATGAGGTAACATTCATACAGTAGGGCAAATGTATTAATGTGAGAGCAGATATTCTTGAAATATTAGACTGCGCCTCTTGATGTTTTGCTGCCCAATTACATTGTTCAGGGAGTAAATAGGTGTAAAGCTGGCCAGTCATACACATAAGATGGCTTGCAGCCATCTCTCCTGATCCCCCTCCCTACACATGTATGCTTGTGGGGTTTAGTATGCATGCATAGTCAGTAGTGATGGTTTATCTTCCTGAGAACAAAGGATCAGGCAGTTGAAATCCAACTGCCGATCATTCTCTCCTATTACAGCTGCCATTGGGAAAACACTGGTTCATCAATACTGAGCTGCTTGCGCAAACACTTAAATAATGTATAGAACCTGTGATCATCTGATTGATAGATATCTCCCTGTTAGGGGAAAACAAGTGATCGAACAGTTAACGGCGGTGGGGCAGGGAGAATCCATTGGGGAGCAGCCGAATAACTCATGGCTTAGGCACCAAGAAAACAATTACTGATTACATTTAAACAGTATACAAAAAATGGAAGTCCACCGCTCCAATAAAAAGTAAGTAGTCTTTATTCAAAAATTCCTCTTAAAATCCATAGAAACAATATTAAAAACACATTTAAACAGTGTCTACCGTAGATCCTTTCTAAGATGGCTTTGCCCAGTCCCATTTAGTGTTGCTAAGTGGTAATGTACAAGCAGCTCAGCTGTCGGCATGTTGGGAAAGCGGTTGGACAAAGGAAGGGACCCCCTAATAAATATTCTTTTGATCAGGCATTCATTTGATAAGGAAATTCAAATCATAATGAAATAACCTCCATGATATGAAATGAAATAGCTGTTGAACATTTGCAAATATTTTTGAAGTCCACCTTTGTGGTAATGGTTATTGCAGTACTATGGTTTGTAGCCCGCATCTCTGTGACATATTTCTGCATACAGACTGGGCCTCTTGCATGAAAAGCATTTCAACATAGCAGCCAAGCAGATTCTGGCTCTTATTTTTCTAAGTCTTTTCAGAGAATTAAAACAGACTGGATTGGGCAGAGCTTCTTTTTTATTTCTACTTGCGGATTTGTCTCCGCGTGTCTAACAAAAAGGAGCACTTGTATGCCACGTCAGACCTGGTGCACAGCTTCTGCATGTTTCACTGTCTGTATGATAATAGATATGTATCATTTAGCAGTGTGACATTTTAAAAAGTATATTGCACACATTACTCATATTAATGATAGGTTTATTATGTACAAACACTAATTTCACTGATATTCATATCACAAATGGTACACTAACATTTAGTGAAGCTGTAAATAGCACTACAGCTGTGTTCCCGCAGGATGTGCACTTCACATTGCTTATGAAATATGAATTTATACTTGTAATTATAAATGGTTGACAAGGGGGGCAGACAGTATCATGGATAGGTTACAATGAGGGCTTCAGGAGAGCATTTTAGAGGATGATGGTTTGTACTTTAATTGTATTGTAATGCATAGGCCACTATTAGGTTTAAGCAAAAATACCATTTCACTTACTGAAAATGTGTTTTTATAGTGCCTGGCCGACTCCGGCATGTAGATCTTAGTGGCATGGTTTATTTTTCAAACCGCTGCCCAGTCCAGTGCACCGATATCTCTTTCCCTGGTGATGCATCTTCTTCAGAATCAAGTCTGGCCATATGACCAAGGGGAGGGGATATCAGTTAATTGGGAGTGCTGGGCCAGCCTCAATTGCACAGACCATCCAATTGCAGCTTGAAAAAGCAGCGCAGATGGTGCAGATTTTTAAGTAAGCAAAGTTGTACATTCTTTACATGCTTAAAGGTTGTATTCAGATTCCCATAATACAATTCCTCATAAGAGGCAGAAACACTAGCCAGTAGAGATGAGCGAACCTCGAGCATTTGAACCCGAACGTTAAGTATTTGATTAGCTGGGGCTGCTGAACTTGGATAAAGCTCTAAGGTTGTCTGGAAAACATGGATACAGCCAATGACTATATCCATGTTTTCCACATAGCCTTAGGGATTTATCCAACTTCAGCAGCCACCGCTAATCAAATGCCGAACGCTTGGGTTCAAATGGACTCCAGCATGCTCGTGGTTCGCTCATCTCTACTAGCCAGTCATTTAGTACAGATTACATATTCTACTTAAAGATGATTTTTAAAGAGAATTGGTCTCCTAAATTTTCTTTTACTGATTAGAAACATACTAATCAATATACTAAAATGTAATCATTTTTTTTCATCTGTTTTTCTATTTTGACTTTTATTTTCACTTTTTGCATTATTGTTATGGGGGCTGCCATATTGCCTGGGCTATTTCTTAACAGCATTCAGTGACATGTTTTACAGTAAGACTCATGGACATAGATCACAATAGACAGACTCTGTCCCCTTGAGATGAATGTAAAACATCAGTGAGTGTGCTTTTATTCCAAAGAGAGCTGCTATTGTCTTGTATTAATGCTGTCTACCTACTGGTGTCACATGATGCTGCAATGCTGTACAGATCACTTTACAGCAGCCTCAGCTTATCACCACAAACACAAGAGGAAGTCTCAGTTTAGTCTCAGCCCTAGTGGTAAAAATGAGAAGAGCAGGATTTCAGGATTACTTTATAATAAAGACAAAAAAATGGAAAATTAGAAAAAAATGCCACAAAAAATTCTATAAACCCCATAACCCAACCATCAGCAGACTACCAGCCCTTTTAGACGGGACAACTGCTGCCATGATAAGCGCTGTATCTTGTTGATTGGGGCTCATTTATGGAGCCGATTATTGTGCTGACAGGGCACCTGACTAGGTGACAAACAAGTGATTGCTGGTTTGCTGGCTGATTATAGGGCCTACTACACAGGTCAATATAGGTCTGTTCAGATGATATTCACCCTGTGTAACTGCATCCAAAAACTCCCCACCCAGGCTCCTTTTCTGCCTGTTTATGAATTTATCTTACGTTGGTGCAACTTACCATCTAAGGAATTATTTCAGAGATTTTTATCCTAGTATTATGCTATGTTTTTGCAAACTAATGGCCCTGTGTAAATACACCTATACCTACTTAGACTTCAACTTACCATAATTACTGCCTAAGGCTATGTTCAAACAACGTACTAAAAAGGCGTCCGCTTTTTGCGGTTAAAAAGACGTCCCTTATTGCAGCGTTTCCCAAACGGGGTGCCGCGGCACACTGGTGTGCCGGGAGAACCCACCAGGGGTGCCGCGGGATCCCGGTGGGAAATGCACGCTGTCTCTTTAAGCATCCCGAGAAGCTGCGGCCACAGCTTCTCGGGATGCACAGATCACTTTGATGTTCCGCTTGCACTGGGAGCGGGCGGAACATTAAAGTAAGCAGAATATAGGAGCAGGAAGTGTCAGCGTCCTGCTCCTATATTCACTCCCATAGGCCGCCGGCACTTCATGCCAGCAGCCTATGGGAGGCCGGGACGTGACCTCTCCCACAGGCGTGATGATGTGACGTCATCACGCCTGTCGGAAGTCCCATCCCCGCGGCTCGCAGAGGAGCCCGAAGAGGAGGAGAGCTGCTTCCTGCAGCCACAGCCCGGATTAGGTGAGTAGGATGTTTGTTTTTTTTAAGGGGCAGAGCAGGGGGCATTATTAGTTCATGGGGGGCACCTCTGGGAGCATTATTAGTATATGGGGGCAACTCTGGGGGCATTATTAGCTCATGGGGCACCTCTTGGGGCATTATTAGTATATAGGGGCACCTCTGGGGGCATTATTAGTTCATGGGGGCACCTCTGGGGGCATTATAAGTATATGGGGGCACCTCCGGGAGCATTATTAGTATATGGGGGCCACCTTTGGGGGCATTATTAGTTCATGGGGGCACCTCTGGGGGCATTATTAGTATATGGGGGCACCTCTCTGGGCATTATTAGTATATGGGGCACCTCTGGGGGCATTATTAGTATATGGGGCACCTCTGGCGGCATTATTAGTTCATGGGGGCACCTCTGGGGGCATTATTAGTATATGGGGGCAACTCTGGGGGCATTATTAGCTCATGGGGGCACCTCTTGGGGCATTATTAGTATATAGGGGCACCTCTGGGGGCATTATTAGTATATAGGGGCACCTCTGGGGGCATTATTAGTTCATGGGGGCACCTCTGGGGGCATTATTAGTATATGGGGGCACCTCCGGGAGCATTATTAGTATATGGGGGCCACCTTTGGGGGCATTATTAGTTCATGGGGGCACCTCTGGGGGCATTATTAGTATATGGGGGCACCTCTCTGGGCATTATTAGTATATGGGGCACCTCTGGGGGCATTATTAGTATATGGGGCACCTCTGGCGGCATTATTAGTTCATGGGGGCACCTCTGGGGGCATTATTAGTATATGGGGCAACTCTGGGGGCATTATTAGCTCATGGGGCACCTCTGGGGGCATTATTAGTATATGGGGGCACCTCTGGGGGCATTATTAGTATATGGGGGCCACCTCTGGGGGCATTATTAGTATATGGGGGCCACCTCTGGGGGCATTATTAGTATATGGGGGCACCTCTGGGGGCATTATTAGTATATCGGGCACCTCTGGGGGCATTATTAGCTCATGGGGGCACCTCTGGGGGCATTATTAGTTCATGGGGGCACCTCTGGGGGCATTATTAGTATATGGAGGCACCTCTGGGGGCATTTTTAGTTATGGGGGCACCTTCGGGGGCATTATTAGTATATGGGGGCCACCTTTGGGGGCATTATTAGTTCATGGGGGCACCTCTGGGGGCATTATTAGTATATGGGGGCACCTCTGGGGGCATTATTAGTATATGGGGCACCTCTGGCGGCATTATTAGTTCATGGGGGCACTTCTGGGGGCATTATTATTATATGGGGGCAACTCTGGGGGCATTATTAGCTCATGGGGGCACCTCTGGGGGCATTATTAGCTCATGGGGGCACCTCTGGGGGCATTATTAGTATATAGGGGCACCTCTGGGGGCATTATTAGTTCATGGGGGCACCTCTGGGGGCATTATTAGTATATGGGGGCCACCTCTGGGGGCATTATTAGTTCATGGGGGCACCTCTGGGGGCATTATTAGTTCATCACAGCAGGGGATCCTACATACAGGGGGCACAGCAGGGGATCCTACATACAGGGGGCATCCCACATTCCTACTCGCTTTACTGCACATAACACCACACAGCGCAGTTACTTTGGGAGCCTACAGGGGGGAGAAAGGAAAGGAAGTTGCTAGAAATGTGCGGAGCCTAAATTGTTTGTCTTGCAGGTTCTGAAGAGATGAAAAGTAGCTGGAAGAAATCATCATGGCGGATGGAGAGGAAAAGGGAAAGTGACTCCTCAGATCAAAGAAGACGTCACCTGTGAGTCACTGTATGACGGTTTTCTTATTTTGTAGAACATTATTTAGTAGGGGTGCCCCGAGGAAATTTTTTTTTCCAAGGTGTGCCCCGAGGTGGAAAAGGTTGGGAAGCACTGCCTTATTGCATCATTTTAATACGCTTGGCTAAAATGCAGTGAAATCTATGGAATAACGGACGTCTTTTTCACACATTGTATTGAATGCATCCGCCTCAAAAGACGTCCGTTATTCAATACATTGTGTGGAAAAGACGTCTGTATTCCATAGACTTTAATGCATTTTAGCCAAGCATATTTAATATGATGCAATAACGGACGTCTTTTTAACCGCAAAAAGCGGACGCCTTTTTCCTTTTTGAACTTAGCCTTGTGTGAACTTAGCCTAAGGGTGCCTTCACACGTACAGACTCGCTGCATATTTATCGCTGCGAGTTTCTCGCACATAAATCCACAGCGATACTGATTGCTATCAAGTCAATGTATGTGTATTCTCACTGCGTGTTTGGTGCGATTTTTATATGAGTTTTGATTTTCACATGATTTTCACAGGCGAGTTCAACACCACAAAAAAACGCAGCTACTTTCATGCGAGTTTGATGCGAGTTCTGTGCGAGTTTTACACAGCGATTCTGTACGTGTGAACAGACCCTAGGAATGAAAAGTTCTTACTGATAACTTTTTTCCATTCTCTGTTTGCGGTTTTTGATTGTTTTCTTCTTATCAGTACACCTGAAGATTAAAGTGTTATTTTTTCCATGACCAGATGTAACATGTAAACTATTGTTTAATACTTTGCAGAGACCAAAACTATGGAATCATCATTGTTGAGAAAAATCACCTAGTAATTTGCATTACTAAGAATTTTTGACAGGGGTTGACTGATTTCTTGACTGGATATAAAGTGGATTGTGTGCCTACAGCTTATTTGTTTTAGATAAAGTCACCATTAAGCCTCGTAGGCCTGCTTCACATTAACTTATTGTGGTAAACGCCTGTATTCCAGATGAGAATTATAGACATATACAGATGATATTGCATCAGTATTGCATTATTATTTTGTATGCAGCATACACTGATTACATCTGTAAAACAGCCCTTACAGAGGAAATACTGATGACTTATTTATGCTATACAGATCATCACGCATACAAACACATCAGTATTTTTAAGGAGTTATCTGGAAAGCAAAAAAAAAGGTCCTACCAGTTTTGCTTTCTAGCGCTGCACTTCCTCCTTTTGGCCATCTCAGATGATAACTGGGAGTTTTTTTTGAGCATTGCATGCGGACAAAACCACTCCTGCAGACAATGTCCAATAGCTGCCCAATGTCACCACGACATTGGTAACATTGGGCAGGTATTGAATATTGCCCTGAACATGTTTTCACCTCCATCTCTCCTTGGAAGTTACCATTTGAGACAGCCAGAGGGAGGAAGAGCAGCACTGGAGAAGAGAACAGGTAGGACCTTTTCTGCCCACTGGATAACCCCTTTAATTCCTCTTCATAGATTTCAATGGGTATTTTTTATTCATAAAATGGATGAAAGTAGTGTAATTGGCCTCACAGATTGATTTGGGTTCTGTATTAGGGTATGTCCACACTATGGAATCCTGGCGGATCACCTGCCACGGATTCTGCAGCTTGCCTCTGCTCGCAGCTGTGTGCATCTCCACTGGTCCCATAGGCTTCATTCTATGGTTTGGTAGATTCCACTGTCCACCCACAAACTGTCTGTCCACAAAAAGCAGATGTAATATGGATGATAAAAAATACACTCATGTGAAAGTGACCTTGAATGGCCAGAATTTTCTGATTACACAACCCCACATATTTGATTCTGGAACTGATCCACTTGTGCAGGATGCATTGTAGGTAACAAGCTGTTCTAGACAACTGTAGACTGAAAAAGAATGTACCATCAATAAAACAGCGCCTGTGCCGTGGTCCTCCAGTGGCATGAAATCCCCACCCTTCAATGAGGGGCCGGGGTTTCCTCCCACTGGGGCGAGCTGGCCCGTCTCCAGTGCTTCAGTCGCGGTTCAAAAAAAGCACTGCAGCACCGGCTTCCCTGCGCTGGCACCGTTCTATACATAGGCAATACTTAAAGCGAATGTACCTGATGAGTTTTTAGGAATTGATACAGTAAGAAAAAAAACCTGTTGGTTTTATCTGTAATTCTTTTATATGAACTTCTAATTCTTTTGCTCAGTCCATTTGCAGGTGCTGCTGGGAGCTGGTCTGGCACTTCTGTGCTTTTGCCTGCTGCTTGGCTGTGCCATCTGTTGGCACAAGAGCCGCAAGCAACAATCTTCATCCAGCAATAATGGTGAAGACAAAGGCTGCACACAGCAGTGTAACATGGATATGGAGTTATCTGACAGTCTTGCAAAACCTATTAATGTTGCTTTACACGAACAGTATCAAACTCTGGATATTACCCCTAAAGGTGGGGGTGAAGGATTATCAGCACCTCAACAGGAACTAAACTGCATGTCTGAGAGGAACCATCCTGTTAGAGCATCATTGCCCAGCCTCTACCAACTATCATCAAAGACTAAGCGTGCTATGAAGCGCAGGAGCACAGTTATGGGGGGAAGTCCATTAGATGGGGATCGTACCCAGCTGGTGAGGGTGCCACAGTCTTGCACTGACCCCATTGGGTTATCTTCTATCAAACAAAAGCCTCAGTCACTTGTGCACTTTACTTTAGGTTACTCATTGGCTGATGAAATGCTAACTGTTACGGTCACTGGTTTTTCCAATCTGCCAAAACGACTGTATCAGAAAAGAGACTGTTTGGTAAAGGCCTATCTCCAACCTGGATTTAAAGAGCCACAGCCTGGGCAGACAGAGGATTTAGATGGCACACAGAAGTTCACTTTCTTTAGATATAAGCCAGAGGATCTGGAGGACAAAACCCTACGTCTAGCAGTATATACCCGCAACAGAAGCTCAATGAGGGAAGGCTTCATTGGGGAAGTGTTTTTCTCCTGTGCCAGTTTGGACTATTACTCCCAGGCCACACCAGGCTTTACAAAAGAATTGTCAATTGCCAAAACCAAGCTAAAGAAGGTCAGTGTTGGTTAGCATCCTTAAAATGTATGTCATGGTAAATGATGCATGCTTTCAGTGGAAATTTCCAAGTTCTAATGTGTTTAAAATAATGTACAGTTTAATTTTATGGAGTTCTCTAGAGAGATGAAATTGTTTTCAAATAAACTTTTGTCAGAAAGTTACACAGATTTGTAAATGACTTCTAAAAAAAAAAAGAAACTCAAGCCATTTAGTACCTATTAGCTGCTGTATGTCCTGCAGGAAATGGTGTAATCTTTCCAGTCTGACACAGTGTTCTCTGCTGCCACCTTTGCCCATGTAAGAAACTGTCCAGAGCAGTAGCAGTAGTAATATTATACAGAGAGCCTAACACTGCCCAAAGGGTATAATACGTTAAAGGGGCTCATGGGGCCTAATAATATGGATTGGGTCCTAACAATACGAAGGAGACACAGAGGGTGTCCTAACTATACAGAAGGGGCACAGAGGGCAACTTGAAGTATGGTTGATTTTCTCTGCAGAGCAGGGGGCTGCACTTTTGAATCCTATAGAATAACAGTATAACAGGGAATGGAATAAATGTAGTCAGTAGTAGACTACATTCTGTCCAATTAACTCACGGGCACACAGTGTAAAAAGTCAGCATACCTGCCTGCTGGTATGCCCTGATAAATACCCTGAAGATACCTAGTCTTAGTTGTCCAGCCATATAACTGCACTGCACAGACATGGATGAGGGGGTTACAAATTTAAATAATTGTTGATGAATATGTGACTGCATGGTTACTTACTTGTGATATATCATACACTATGAATGGTATATTATGTGTTGTACTTGTACATTGTACAATTGTGCTCAAATGTTTACATACCCTGGCAGAATTTTTGCTTTCTTGTCATTTTTTTCAGAGAATATGAATGGTAACACTGAAAACCTTTTTCTCTATGGTTTCCATGGTTATTGGTTGGGTGAAGCCATTTATTCTCAAACCACTGTGTTTTCACTTTTTAAATAATAAAAAAATGACCCTGATCCAACGTTGACATAGCCTGGTGATTTTGGCCTGATAACATTCAGGCCACAGGCACAGAAGTTGACACAAATGGGTTTAAAAGTTTCTGTGATCCAGACAGACTCTTGCATCTTTCATCCAACCACTGATGTTTCCGGATTGTGAGTCATGGGGAAAGCAAAAGAATTGTCAACAGATCTACAGGAAAAGGTAGTTGAACTCAGAGGCGGACATATCACTTGTGCAGCCTGTTCAGCTGCACTAGGGGCCCGCCAGGCTCAGACTCTAAAGTGTCAGCTCAGCATGGCACATGTCTGTAGTGGGCCCCCCAGGTGGTGTCAGCACCCTCCTATAGTCCACTGTCCAGCATCCCTTGTGTGAGAAGGAGAGAGAGAGCATGAGGTGACAGGGGCTGCAGGGATCCTGCAGGGTTATGGCCGCCAGAGACAAGACTGTGAAGAGGAGCAACAGCAGCAGCAGCTCTGACAGTGAGTGATTATTGTCAGTGTATCTTCAGGGTGCTGGAAGTTATAAGATAGAGGGTGGACTGTGAAAGAGAAAGCACAGAGCCCCCCACCCTCTGATGCCGATGTTTGATTATAAGTGCATGCCTTTGCCAATAACTGTACCCCGTGCAGTATCGTTGTTTTTTTTCTTTCATCTCACCCCTAAGCAGCCACATACAGTCCATGTATCCCACCTGTGCAGCCACATACAGTCCATGTATCCCACCTGTGCAGCCACATAAAGTACATGTATCCCACCTGTGCAGCCACATACAGTACATGTATCCCACCTGTGGAGCCACATACAGTACATGTATCCCACCTGTGCAGCCACATAAAGTACATGTATCCCACCTGTGCAGCCACATACAGTACATGTATCCCACCTGTGGAGCCACATACAGTACATGTATCCCACCTGTGCAGCCACATACAGTACATGTCTCCCACCTGTGCCCCAACAGTGATTAAGGGCCCATTTGTTCTATCCCCTGTTTAGTGCTGTTCTGAGGTCACTTCCACACTCTGAGCTATATACTCTCATCCCCCACACAGCATTCCGTGTATAATGCACCTAGGACCCTCCAAGTACAACAGCTGCAAACACTACAACTCCCAGCACTTACTGCAGTCTGCAGCCCTCAGGATGTGCTGGGATTTGAAGTACAAATGAGCAGACAACTCCTCAGAAACTACAACTCTCAGCATTCTCTGAGAACTTCATAAGTGTAAGGCATTGAGAGTTGAAGTTATTGTTATTCCAGGAGTTGTGGTCAAAGATACATCAGTCCAAGATGGGACCAGGTCTGCATGTCCCTTTTGACGGGTTCTTTATTTGGGTGCCCCCCATGATCGGTTCTATTGGTGGGCCACAGGTACCCCAGTCCCACACTGCGGCCTGCACAGACTGATGTACAGTCCCTTAGTGGGCCCTGGCATCTGTGCTGTAGGGCCCTCCCGAGAAACCAGGACACATGTACCGGATACCCAGGCGTACATATGTGTGCACATTTAAGGCAGAAAGGTGGAGAAACGAATAGGTTATGGGGGCCCAAACACATTTTTTGCACAGGGGACCTTTGCAGTCTCTGTAAACAGGAAAGGGATACAAGAAGATATCCAAGGAATTGATAATGCCAGTCAGCAGTGTTCAAACTGTGATTAACAAATGGAAAATCAGGGGCTCTGTACAAACCAAACCACAGTCAGGTAGACCAACAAACATTTTGGCCACAACTGCCAGGAAAATTGTTCACGATACAAAGAAAAACCCACAAATACCATCAGCTGAAATACCATTACTGCGCAAATACCACAAAGTATTTTGCCTACAATACGCCAAACAGCACAGAGACAAGCCTCAAAACTGCTACAACAAGGTCATTAGAAGTGATGACAGCAAAATCAAACTTTTTGGTCTCAACCATAAATGTTACAATTAGGTGTCAACGAGGCCTTTGATGAAAGGAACACCATTCCCAATAGAAAGCACGGGGGTGGATCGCTGATGTTTTGGGGATGTGTGAACTACAAAGAAACAGGAAACTTGTTCAAAGATGAAAAAAGGATGTACACAGCAGGTTATTAGCAAATACTGGAGGCAAATTTGCACTCATCAGCCCAGAAGCTGCGCATGGGACATACTTGGATGTTCCAACATGACAACGATCCAAAACATAAGGCCCAGTTGACTTGTCATTGGCTGCAGTAGAACAAAGTGAAGGTTTTGGAATGATCATCTCAGTCTCCTGACCTCAAAAGGATTGAGGGAGATCTTAAGAGCGCAGTTCAGGGCAGACAGACCCAGAATTTACAGAAACTGGAGGCTTTTGGCCAAGAAGAATGGGCAGCTTTACCATCTGAGAAAATAAAGAGCCTCATCCACAACTACCACAAAAGACTTCAAGCTGTTAGAGGGGACATTTTATTAACAACTGTATGTAAACTTTTGATCAGAGTCATGTTTTTGGTTGTCATTATGATTTAAAAAGAGAAAACCAGCAGTTGTTGGCTTCCCCCAACCACTTACTATGAATGATAACACAAAACCTTTTTTTCCACTCATAGTGTCTGAAAATGGGAAAAGAAAGCAAAAATTCTGATGATGTATGTAAACCTTTGAGCACAACTGTATATACCAAGATTGTAGTGATTGTAGTTTTTATGCTTTGCAGTGCAGCAAAATTCTTTACACGTTACCTCTTTCTATCCTATGAATGTCAACAGAGTTTGAGCACCTTGGATATTGTGTTACCTCCTACTTCAAAACTCAAATTACCAGGACAGATATTGATCCTACTGCAGCACCAAGTGTTAGCAAACCGTATCAAAGTAATGGTACAGAAGGCAAAGGATCTTGGCAAACTAACCCGTATTCCAGGAGCCCCAGGTAAGGAAATTCTGAGCATAATATAAAATCACTTCACATCAATCCTATTAGCAAATTGAAATGAAAAATAAAAATTTTTTTTTTTAATTTGTTTCTCACTTGTTTTGTTAATCTCCACTTCTAGACCACTTTGTCAGCATTCGTTTGATTCAAGAAAGCCAAGTTATAGATATTAAAGAGACCCGAACTGCCTCAGGCACCAGTCCAGTGTGGAATGCTCCATTCCTGTTTGATACTCCGCTTGAATTTATGCAGAGTCCTTTCCTACAATTAGAGTTTTTAGTCATGCAGGTGAGTTGTCAAAGCAGATTTATAAGCACAAGTTTATAACTTCCCAATTTGCTGTTTAGTTACCCTTCCATGTCTACCTCCTGCCTTTCCCCTACCCTTCCCCCTATAGCCAGCATGTAACTTATGCCTCAAACTCCTATTACTCATACCTTCTATTACACAAAGTATCGGTCTGAGAAGCCTGATAAGGAGAGAGAGAGGCATTTTGCTCCCATAAAATATACTAGAAAGTTTCTTACATTACTTTATAATATTACTTTATGCAGAGTTTGTTGAAACTACAACAACCACTTAAAGTGACTCTGTGCCCACAATCTGACCCCCCAAACCACTTGTACCATCAGATAGCCGCTTTTAATCCAAGATCTGTCCTGGGATCCGTTCGGCAGGTGATGCAGTTATTGTCCTAAAAAAACAACTTCAAACTGGCGTGGCGTAGAGTGTTTGTGCCCCAACTTTGCACCACCCCTCCGTCCCTCCTCCCCACCCTCTTCATCATTAAGAATGCCACTGGAACATTTTCTCCATGCTGAACATTGCACAGCTGCTTAACGATCCAGCCCATGTGCGGGGCTGACACAGGTGGGGAATAGGAGGCAATCTGCCTGGAGCATTCCTAATGATGAGGAGGGTGGGGAGGAGGGACGGAAGGGTGGTGCAAAGTTAGGGCACAGATACTCCAGTTTGGCACAGGGCTGCAAGTTTAAAAGTTGTTTTTAGGACAATAACTGCATCACCTGCCGAACGGACCACAGGACAGATCTTAGATTAAAAGCAGCTATCCGAAGGTACAAGTGGTTTGGGGGGGGGGGGGTCAGATTGTGGGTACAGAGTCGCTTTAAAGCAGCTCTGTACTATTTATAACATTCAACAGTTGACTGTTGCAGTGCCGGACTATATAATATTGAGCAGTAAGCCCTGTTAATAACAATAGTAACATCTACATTTACTATGAAAACTAGCATGATGGCAATGTGTGCCAAAACATGAAACAACACCAAATTTTTGCATTCAGATGCAACCAACACCCATCAACTTTTCCTGCCCTTACGAGTGACACTTTACATGGTCTGTTGGTGTGAATCCAATAATATATGGAGCCTGTGTAGGTGTTAGTGAGAAGGATTAGCCTTTTGTGATTATATATGTCTCCTGTGTTTTAAATGCTATTAAAAGAGTAAGAAAATAGTCCTTCAGTTTAAGGATTTTAAACATTGGTTGGGTGCAAAGACTTTTATCCCACAACGTAATAATAAAGGGCAAGCTGAAGTTTTGAAAATATTTCCAGAATCCACTGTAAATTATTGTTGTTACACTATAAAACATGAAAAGTTTAGACATCTACAACCTCAGACACAGACCTCTACAACTAATTTTACCAATAGAAAATGTGAAATCTCTGCTTCCTTTCTAGGGCCGAATTTACAATCGTGCTCGTATTCTTGGGCGTGTGGTAATTGGTGCTGGGACCTCAGAAGCTGGCTTGGCTCACTGGCAGGAGATGTGTAGCAAAGCACCAGTGGAGTGTTCCCGTTGGCACACACTACAATCCGATGTGTTTTAACATGTTTTACTGCCACTTTATGGAATCTGGAAAAGCAGGAAAAAACTACTAGGCCTGCCAACATTTAACCTTGTGAGCAACGTGGGAAGAAAATTAAATATCTTAATTACATGAAGTTCTCGCTGTATAAAACAATCAGATGAATTATTTTGCATATCATACATTGTACCTATAGATTGTTATTCATACGTTTCTGAACCAAAATACGGTACACAGAAATATCTACAGGTACAGGTACATAGAATGAGCACAATAACTCTGGATTAGAGATGAGTGAATCTCGAGCATGCTCGAGTCGATCCGAACCCGAACTTTCGGCATTTGATTAGCGGTGGCTGCTGAAGTTAGATAAAGCCCTAAGGCTATGTGGAAACCATGGATATAGTCATTGGCTGTATCCATGTTTTCCAGACAATCTTAGAGCTTTATCCAAGTTCAGCAGCCACTGCTAATCAAATGCCAAAAGTTCGGGTTCGGATCGACTCGAACCCGAACCTGGTTCGCTCATCTCTACTCTGGATGTACAGCTGTCATATATGTGTTATATGAAAAAAGCAATGATATAAACAAACCCCTAGGATTCTAAAGTAATACATTCTTTATGTAAATATGCACAGGAAAAAGGCACAAGTTCATCCTCATATCTCTCTTCTCTTAATACTTTGTTTTCATTCTCACAGCCAAAGAGTTAGATTATAGCATAATTCTGCATGTCTGCAGCTGCCACAAGGGTGGGCTCACTGCATACATATTGTTCTCTTATTAAAGTCAATAGGAGCAGCACAGTGCCCTTAGTGAATCCTTTAAGGAAGAAATGCCTGCCCTGCCCTTGTTTTGGCACACTTGCTTATTCTTCTTCTACATTGTTCAAGTATACTGTAGAGGGCTCTGGGCTAACATATGTCTAAAAATTGCTTTTTGGACAAATCTGTGCTGTGTGTACAATGCCTAATATAAAAAAAAAATCTATTGTATTCTGGAAGACTGCACATGATCATGCAACCTACAGCCATGAAGTGGGCGACTCCTGTAAAAATAGCAATTAGTATGTGACTGAATTACAGCCTGTAATGTCTTCTACAAAGTCATCTAGCATTTGAAACAAGATATGCAAATAAAACTTGAAAGAAAAAAAAAATGCATGTTATGCTTCCATACATGGGTTTCTATTCATACTCTTTGTTATGGTCTATCAAAAACTCCCATAGCAAGTTCCTTCATAGACAATAAGGGTAAATGCACATATAGTATACTGTGCAAGTTGCGTAAATTTCTGTGACGATCTCATTCTTGTGCATTGAAACCATGTGCTTTCTGTCAAAACAAACACATTAAGATGTATAGGACATTTTTTTTAAAGAAATTTCTGGAACAAATCTGCTATGTGTGAATTTACCCTTACTAGTTTACATCGGGCAGATTAGAGATGAATAACATTTTCTTTTTTGTTACACAACATACTAAATATCTGAATTTTGCAAGGGGTTGGTTACCTCAAACCACTTTTACTTAAAGAGTGACATAGTAATCATAATATTAGGTAATTTACAGATATACTGTCCCTTATCTTCTGACCTGTTATCTAGATATGACACTGTCAACCTTAATACCCTCTCTTGCTGGCCAACTCTCCTGTCTATAACATCTCATGCAGGAGGAGGCATGTTATGGAGGAGCATGTGCCCTTGTAATCACTCGGAGGTATACTGAGAACAAAGAGCAAACACAGGTGCAGTGGAGGAGACCAGAGTAATGTTTTTTTGTGGTCACATGCTCTTCTATAGGGCGCCATGTTATAGATGGGAGAACCTGCAGGCTTCCCTACCATTAGTGTAAATAATTCTCACCCCTATAAGTGTATGTGATTGCCAATCCTGGTACTATACCTGATTGTCACCACTCTTATTGTATGTGAAATTAGTAAAATTTGCTGCTAAACGTCTAAGCCCTATAGCATCCTAAAAAGTAAAATGACCTTTACCAAAAGATTATTTGATTTGTGTTATATGACTTTCGTTGTTACACGCAAAGTATTTTAAACTTTTTTACATTTTTTTATGCCATATTAGAGTTTTTCACAAAAAAAGGGTTAAATGGATATTCCACTCAAACACAACTTTTGATATGTTCCTGCCGGTGGGGAGGCTAACAATTCCTTCCATACTTGTTATTATCTATGTCTCCTTCCACCAGCTGTGAGCTGCTGTATTCTGCTGAAAACACAGAAATATGTGCATGAGCCTTTCTCTCTGTCTCCCTCCCCCCCCTTCTGAGACAGCTAATGTAAACAAGTCCCTGACTGGCTGTATTTGCGACTTCATCTTTGTAACGCTGAAGGCTTATTCTGAGGTTAAGTTGCTAATGAACTTACTGTGATTAATCCTCCCAGCATTACAAAGAAGCTACAATGTTGCAGATAAAGCCAGTCAGGGACTTTACATCAGCTGTCTCAGAAGGGAGGGGGGAGGAGGGAGAGACAGGGCAAAAAGCTCACACACAGATTTTTGTGTCTTCAACAAAAAGCAGCAGCTCAAAATGGGGGGGGGGGGGGAGACTGAATAGATAAGTATGGAATGAATTGTTAGTCTCACCATGGGCAACAACATATGAAAAGTTAGGTTTTCTAATGCATCAATTAAAATTTACCACTAACATGACGTACATGTTATCACAAGAAAACAGAATCACTTTGATAAATTTAAGTGTCGCAAAGTTATTACAACTAGTGGGAGAGGTCAGATTTGAAAACTATGGCCACATGACACAAGGGACACATGACTATTAGTGGCAAAGTTGCAAGCTGTTCTTTAAACTAAACAGTGTACAGTAAGAGAAGAATACAGTTATCGCCAAGCAACGGAAGCATTAAAAATAATAAAGGAAACAGACTTATTTAATAAAAGCTCATAAAAAATGAAATGTAACCCATTTTATATAATGCACTGATTGATATTAACCTTATTTGACCAACTGATCATAAGATAAGGTAAATAATATTGCTATAGTTGAATATGTATATGTGCAGTAATAGAAGGATACAGCATACAAAAAGTAATCCAAAATTAAAATACAAAAATTACATGAATTAGTGATTTGTGACAGTTTTGTGATGTAAAAGAGTTGTACCATATTTGCAGAAAAATGTATGTCCTTTAACTTGCCAGGATTGGCAAGAAAAGTGGGCATGGTTTTGTTACATTTAAAGCCATAAAATGATAAAGCTTTACGTCTGACTTTTAGTGCATTATAAATGATAGAATTGGCATTTAGATAAAAAAAAAAAATATATATATATATATATATAATAAATATATACAGTATAATAAAAAGGTGAAATCATTTCAGGTGGAACTACGAAAACATCGTCATATTCTGTAGTTTAATTCAATATGAAAACACCTATTTTCCATAAATATAAAATCTGTATTTTATTATAACTTCTTAACTAAACAAACCTGTAGAGCTAAAAAATTAGTTAGTACCAGAAAATGATCTTACACAGTATGATCACTCTTAATATTTGCTTTAATCTTTAATTGGAGACAGAAAATACATATATAGCCAAAACCCAGTACAATAACCTTGAATAAGAAAAATAATAAATATACAAAATGATAAGTTAAATATTTGCAATGCATATAGTAAATATGTCAAATCACAAATTGGCCTTGCAACCTTTAAATAAAATAAATTATACTTAATACTTCATGCCCTTCCTGCAAGTATTTGCACTTATATGAAGGGAAGTTGCCAGCAGAAAATGACATTCTGTTTACACATATATGAATTTTTTTTTATTCCCTATGACACTATCTACTGTATATTTTTTTAAAAAAACATCCTGAAATTTTTGAAATCTTGCAGTTTTCACTTTGGCCACTATGCCTAACAATAAGATTACATTTCTTTTTCTGTAGTGATCACTTCCCACCAGGGACCTCATTATTATCACCACAGATAGGAAAACAATGAAAGTATAGAGATAACACACAATGACACCATTAACTAAAGGTAGTCAATGCTTCTCACCTCCCCCTATCTGCACAATGAGCAGCAGAGTTGACAAAGCATGCCTAGAAAACTTTCCCATAAAAGTCAATGAGTCATCTCCAGACATAGGTTCCTATAGTCCATGTGACTGCTATAAAGCAGATCTCTAAATGCTGATAACAGTATCTGGGAAACAATGACCACCCCCACGATCACAAAGACATTACAATAGGAAAAATACAATTGGAATATAAAAATAAAGAATATTCAGTATCTGCTTTTAATTAGTAAAAAAAAATATATATAGGTAATATATTTCCATTTATTATTCATGTGCATGTTTATTTTAATGGGGAAAGGGGAATACATAATAAAAATTCCTCCTTTCCCATAATATGTGTTTGGGAGGCCCCATATACTTTTATTGAGATTGAAAAACTACAATAAATAGGTATTCCCATATTGTCATTTATAGTATATCTCCAGGATATGTCATAGAATCTGATAGTTGCAAGTGGTCCCACACCTATCTCAGGATCAAGTGCTCCATAGAGATTATCGAACAGCGCAAATTTTCAGGTTTCGAACCATCGGCATTTGACTCCCGCTGCCATCCCGTGGGGAAGGTGGAGACAGCTCAAGTACTGCCTGGAAAACAGGGATACAGTCTAGGTAAAAGGCTGTATCCCTGTTTTCCAGGCGGTACTGGGGCTGTCTCCACCTTCCCCACGGAACGGGAAGGCAGCGGGAGTCAAATGCCGATGGTTTGAGTTCGAGCGAACCTGAAAATTTGCGCTGTTCGATCATCTCTAGTGCTCCAGGCCCCATCCAGTCTACTTGATGGATGGTTGGGAACAGGTTAAATATTACTTTAACGTAATATTGCCACCTCCTTTCTGTATAAGGGGTTCTCAGCACCATTCTTTAGCTTATATTCTGGACATTTCATATCTTACCATGTAAAGGATTTCTTGGTGGTCTCTCCCCTAAAAAATACATGTTATTGTTGCTGGACAGTGCCGGAAGGGGCAAGGCTTCACGGCTGTTGTACCCCTATATCCCCACCAAGTTTTGCCGTAGGCCCTGACTCTCAGTGACGTTATCAGTGTTTAGGCCTGCCCCCTCCTCGGCATCAGAGGTGTGGGGTGACCTAGAGATATAGGCCCCGCCCCCTCTGTGACTGCCAGATCAGAGGGGCGCGAGATCTAGGCCTCTAGGTCAGCACATTCTAATGACACTGCGGAGGGGGAAAAGGCCTTGGTGCCGATTACATCATAGAGGGGGCAGGGCCATATGGCACTGTCCACCAACAATAACATGCATTTTTTATATGGTAAGATATGACATGTCTGGAATATAAGCTTAAGAATGGTTATGAGAATTCCTTATATGAAAGGGGGTGACCATATCACTTTAACCTGTCAATGTCAGTTGATATTAGGCACCCTCCATCTCCAGATAGTTGGACACTGTTGGACATTTATGACATATCCTGAGGATATCTCATGAATGTCCAGATGGGAATATCCCTCCAATTATATAGACCAACATGTTTGCATTTGCATCTGCATTCATGACAATCTAATAATGTCATATAATCTCCTTCTAATGGCCCTATTCCACCAACAGATCTGACAGATTATCTGCCAAAGATTTGAAGCCAAACCCAGGAGTGGATTTGAAAAAAGGAGAAATCCAGTCTTTCCTTTATGACCTTTTCTCTGATTATAGTCTGTTCCTGCATTTGGCTTTAAATCCTTGGCAGATAATCTGTCATCAGATCTGTTGGTGGAATAGGGCCTTAAATCTAACCACCTACATTGTTTTTCGAGGCAGATAGGGTCTAGGAGAAAGAAGTGCTGAAGCCCTGGGTGTGAAAGGACCCTGTCCATCACCCGATCCCTCGATTTCACCATGGCTTCTTGGACTTAGTGGATATCCTTCTGAGTGATTTCTCCAGTTCTTGCTTATTGCACCAGAAATATTAAGTCTCAGTGGGGAATGTGCAGCACTTGTGTTTATTGGTGTTGAAGATCTGGAGCTTTGAGCAGAGTCTGTCCAGGATCCTTCTGGAGTCTGCATTCCAGTCACCGATGTCAATGATCCTTGGCTGCCTGACTCCACTTCATGAACATTTCTGGAACCTCGAGATAAACGGGGCACACTAGTGTCTGTGGGTTGTTTTTCAAGACCAGATTGAGAGATACTTCTTATCTGTTGAACCTGCTGCTGGAAACGTAGTTTAGCTACATACAGGGAGAAAATAAAATTTGTGTAAGCGATATATGGAAAGTATGGCTAGTGTAACAAGTTATGCACAAAACCATTCAACCATGTCATTGCAAATAATAGACTGAGTGACAGACATGCATTTAGTTGGTGATTCATAACAACAAGAGTGTCAGATTACTCTTTTAGCCCCATAGGAGGCCTTAAGGCTATGTTCACACTACGTAAAAGTACTTAATGTAGTGTGAAACATTGCCTATTCCTCTATGGGATCCCAGCCGGAGCGTATACACATAGTATTCGCTCCAGCCGGGATCTCATGCCGGGCCGCTAAGAACTGACATGTCAGTTTTCTGCGGCCGCAATTCAGTGAATTGCGCCCGTAGGAAACCCTGTCAGTTCACACAATGAAGTGAGCTGCTCTGGCCGCTTGCTTCATTTTGCGCTATGGGGAGTTCTGATGCGGGCACACATGGATGCGCCCGCATCAGAACACTACGGCCATAAAGATCATCTGGCCGGTACTGCAGTACCGGCTGGGATGATCTTGGCAGAGACCGCCTGTTCCATGACACGGCTGGGTCACGGAACAGCCGGTCTCTTTCGGTGTGTGAACATGGCCTAAGGATGCAGTTATTGCATTTACTCCACCATCCGTAAGCCATATCTGTCAATGTAGCTATACGAGGGCTTGTTTTTTTGTGGGACCAATCATAATTGTTATGACACTCTTCTGGTGTAAGTATAATATATTGAAAAAAACTTTTATTATATTTGAGGGCTGATGGGATGAAAAATGAACAACAATTGCACAATTTCATGGTCTTGTTTTGCGGGTGGTGTTCTGCAGACTGGACCTGGGAGCTCCCAGCATCATGATTCATTTGATGTGGAGAGCTCCTAAACAGTTTAAAGGTTTGTGCGCTAGCATATTGACGAAAGGATCTACAGAGAATATTGGCAGAAAGTCTCCAAATTTAGGTGTGTGACAAATCACTTATAATATCCCCATTTACATTCTAGGAGTTGTAGTCCTGGAATACATACACACCATAGATAGCAGGTAACCTGTAATCACCTGGATCACAGGAAACCACTGTGTAGCCTCCTAGTACACATTGCTGAAATCAGCCAAAGTTGCCAGTAGTCAGATAGCAAAGCAGTCCACAATATAAACATAAATATCTGGGCACCTGACTTAACAAAAGTTAGCTTTCATACCATCTTCTTAAGAGTATTACGTCACACAGATAACAGAGGTATATAACAATGGGACATGCAATGCAAATTAGCAACAATGAGGAAATGTGCCAGACACTGCATTTTTATATGCAACTGCTATCTGTGTGATCATAATTCTTTAACAAAGATGGTTTAACGTTGTCAATAATGCCAGGAACTAGTGGGGCCAACCCATGGGTGGGCTGGGTTTCATCGGTCCAAGGGTGGGGCTTAAATGGCCTAAGAATCTGCTGCAAATTTACATCATTTTTGCCACAGTAAAACTTGTGATTAAATAACAAATTACTCGTACCAACCTTTCATTAGAGAGTCATTATTTTCTTTCAACATTTTGATCTCAGAAGCCATTGTAGATATCTGAAAACAAAATAAAGTTTAAAAATATGTGTAAGTCATTTTTTATTCTCTCAGCATTAGATATTCTTATTCATTCTTTAGTCCTCAATCGATTAGCATGCAATCGCTCCTGCCGCCAAAAGTTCAGGTGGCTATGGATTCAACTACACCTGGTCAGTTCCGTGCACATGCCCTATTCTGATCCAGTACAGTTCATGCATGGAACTAAGCCGTCATTGTCATATCTATAGTTACCCGGTGACAGGAGTAACAGGTACGCTTCAAATATGCTCCTAGACTCAGTTTGCCTATACAGATATTGATGCAGCAGAAATTTCTATCATTTCATAGGCAAAAACATCATCAACATAAAAACATTTCTTAGCTATGTTACAGAGATTCTCTTAGTAACACTTTGGTCACTTTGAGGAAAGTTGCTTTATGTTTTCACATGTAAGCTGTACTGAATGACGGTGCAACATACATGCATCTGTTCTCAAGATCCTATTCTTAAGATCCCATTAGCAGATAGTTACCTCCTTTTTTTGCAAATAGAGGATAAGGCCCCGTTCACACTACGGAATCGGCGCCGAGATTCCGGGTGAAACCCCTCTGCACGGACTCCGGCCTTCTATTAGTTACAATGGGAGAGCGCACGTGTCTTGGTTCTCTGCACCTCTCCACTTGAAGAATTGACATGTCATAGACATAGAAAGCAGGAGTCAGCGCCATATCCACATGAAGAAGCTCTGCCTGGAATAACACCTAACACCATTTGACAGCCGTCAAATAGGTCAAATAACGTCCGTTTTTGTATAATAACGTCCATCTTTATGAAATAACGTCCGTTATTTGACCTCAAAATGATGGCTGTCCTGAAAGACGGATTAAAACAGCCAAAAAAGGTGTGTGAACAGAGCCTTAAAGTGAATCTGTCAGCATCATCAGGTTTGGAGCTGCATATACCAGCAAATAAGTGCTAGAGGGGTAAAACTAACCATACTGTTTGTGTAGGTCGAAAATTCCTTCCTTTAATTAGCAGCTGAAGAGTCGTGCCTCACCTCCTCCCCCCACTCTACTTTTACTGATTGACATATAGGGCTGAGCTGTGCCCTATCATGATGGAGGGAAACAGCATGCTACTGCCACTAAGCACCACTAGTACTCTTCAGTTGCTAACAAATGCACTTTGATTACTTTAGATTTGATTACAAGTAGTGTAAAACTATGAAGGTATGGTAAATTTTATCTCCCTTGTCATCTAACTGCCAGGATCTGCAGGGTCATGGACCTGGACCTGATATGTAGCACACAAATTCATTTTAATACCATAATTCTTCATTAATTCCTTGTAACAAATCTATGGCAAATAGAATATGTTGTGATTTTTATAAAATACACATGATATACTTTATTTTCCACAAATCCCAGTGACAAAAATGTAAACCTCAGTCTGCCCAGGTAAATTATAACTAAGAGTCTAGTGGGGCTCTGAGCACTGACCAATCTAATCTTGACAATATGTCTATGCTACATGTCTAAAGTTAATGTAAATGACAGTAACATCACAGATTGGCTTATGATTATAACCTCTGTCTATAAACCGTATCATAGAATGCCTGTAAAGAGTGGATTTTGCTGTATGTACTGCTATATTTCAATGCAGGGGAAATGCAGCTGTCTGCAGCAATACTGTGTTGATGGTGCTGACCAGTTGGTATATTTAAATCTTAAATTTAATGAAAACTAAGAATACTGTACTTTTTCAGATTTTTCTTCAAGCTCTCTCCGCAGTTTGCTTATGTCCTTTTCGTCCATCTCTTTTGTTGGGTCCAGGAGATCTTCATTATTTTCTCCTGTGCCCTTTGATGGCTCCTTGTTGGTCTTAACAGATTTCAACAAATTCTAGAAAAGAAAACAAACTCAGCTACATTCTTACAACAACACTACATCTGTTATTACAATTCAGCTCTATTCACCTCGATAGAACCAAGATGCATAACCTCCCCCTATCTGGGGACAAGAGTGGCGCTGTTTCTGGTAGAATGTGGCCATTTTTTTGTAAGCCTGGATGATACCTTTCAGAAAATAAAAACATTTGGACTACAACTATCTGACGTGTTCAGGTTATATCGATGTTTGTGTGGCTTTCATTCAGATATGTTGATGGTCAGTGCATTGTTATAAACATCAAGTGCCTACAGACACGTTGGACAAAAAGTAAATTTCAATGGAACTAAGGAAATAACTAATGTTTGGGTTTCGTTTTTCTCTAACCCATAAACTCTTCATCTGTAAACCAAACCCTTGGCATTTGATTACCTGTGACTGAAGAAGTTGGATGCAGCCCTTAGGCTGTCTGGAAAACATGGATACAGCCATGGGCTTTATCCATGTTTGCAAAGTGCACACTGTAAAACAGTCATTGGTTGTATCAACAACTGTGTTTTTATGCTACAGTAAATATGATTAAACTGCTGAAGCTGCCATGTTTCTTATCATCTAGAAGAATTTACTTTCAAGAAGGCTTTTGTGTTTATGTTCCTTCTCTAATAAGTTTATATAAAGCTCAGAGCGTTCTTGCCATTATAACTCAATGTTTGGTTAAACCTCTTCATGTCTATGTAGCATTATAACATTGGTAACAAGTTACATTACATCATGTACTGAGGGTGTAGGCCTCTGCTTTTGTAGGTTAAATGAGGTGAACTTCAGTTTGTATATAATTTACCTTAACTAATCTAGATTTCTCTGTCCAGTCATCTGCTGGCTTCTCTTCCTGGGGAATTTTCTTGTAGGCGTTTTCCAAATTTTGTTTCTCTTTAAATATAACTTTGAGCTGCACAAAAATACATTGCATAGAAAGAGATAAAACCAGAGAGAAAAGTAATGTTCTTATAGCAATCTATCTGCTAGGTCTGTAACATAAAAACATTACACAAAATCAGAGGTAGCTTTGTGTGTATCTAAAGAATAAATTTTAGTAAAAAAAACAAATTAAGCAGAAATTCTCAAAACAGCAGGCTTGTGCATACACACCTACTGTTATGTACCTGTGGGCAATGTGATGCAGAGTGAAGGGGATGCATTACTCCGCCAAGTTCATTTTACTTTTTATAAACACATAGGGGGATATTTACTAAGAAATCTAAAAACACGATTTTGTAAAGGATGTTTTGGCATAATTTCCAATCTAATGTGTTTAGTCAAATTTATGTAAATTGTCTAATAGCATAGTAAATGTGTCTTAAAAATAATGGTCTTTTAATTAGTCTAATAAATTCACCTGGTTCGGAGCAGACGTAGCGATGCGCCAATATATGCGACTTTTTAAAAAATTGAGCAGTTAATAAATTTAGCTAAAAAAAAAATTCTGGCGCACTTTCGATCTAATTAACAACAAAAAATCTAATTCAAAAAGTCGCATCTAATTTGGATAATCTTGTCTAAAAAAGCTTCATAAATTCATATAAGATTTA
Organism: Dendropsophus ebraccatus; assembly: GCF_027789765.1. Classification (NCBI taxonomy): domain Eukaryota; kingdom Metazoa; phylum Chordata; class Amphibia; order Anura; family Hylidae; genus Dendropsophus; species Dendropsophus ebraccatus. Next base: position 146,667,444 of record NC_091454.1, on the reverse strand, counting down.
TTTTGAGCGCAAACTAGATATATTAGACTAAAAACAGGTGCAATTAGTTTGATAAATGTCCCCCATAGTGGCTTGTCTGTATTGTGCTCATACAACTGAATTGAGGTGAGGCTTCCCCTAAGGATAAGCCATCAGTGCTGAAGCCCAGTGGCGGATTATAATGTGGGCGGTTTGGGGCAGCCGCCCGGGGCCCGAGGCTCCGGGGGGCCCATGCCATGCCACCCACATTATAATGCCGCTGCGGCCCGGCCCCCCCTCGCCACTGCAGGCTCTTGTGACCGCAAGCATTGTTTTGCTTGCGGTCACAAGAATCCTGCTCTTACTGTCCCCAGGCTGTTGCGCAGCTGCTGGAGGTGTCCCGTCCTATCCCCCGGCAGCGCGCGCATCAGAGAGCTCCCCGTGCGCTTGTGGCTGTGACTTCCGGCGCATGGGGAGCTCTGTGATGCGCGCGCTGCCGGGGATAGGACGGAGCCAGCAGGACAGGAGAGGATCGACGGGGGAACGGGTTGTAAGGTGAGTTTTCTTTGTTTTGTTTAGTTTTTTTTAAATCTGCCTGCACGGGGGAAAGGGGGGGGGGGAAGAGGAGGACCATCTATAAGGGGGGAAGGGAGGGGGACCATCTATAAGGGGGGAAGGGAGGGGGACCATCTATAAGAGGGGGGGAAGAGGGGGACCATCTATAAGGGGGGGGGAAGAGGGGGACCATCTATAAGGGGGGGGAGAGGGGGACCATCTATAAGGGGGGGAAGAGGGGGGACCATCTATAAGGGGGGAGAGGGGGACCATCTATAAGGGGGGTAAGAGGGGGACCATCTATAAGGGAGGGGGGAGAGGGGGACCATCTATAAGGGAGGGGGGAGAGGGGGACCATCTATAAGGGGGAAGAGGGGGACCATCTATAAGGGGGGGGGAGAGGGGGACCATCTATAAGGGGGGGGAAGAGGGGGACCATCTATAAGGGAGGAAGGGGGGGACCATCTATAAGGGGGGAAGGGGGGGACCATCTATAAGGGGGGAAGAGGGGGACCATCTATAAGGGGGAAGAGGGGGACCATCTATAAGGGGGCAAGAGGGGGACCATCTATAAGGGGGAAGAGGGGGACCATCTATAAGGGGGGGAGGAGGGGGACCATTTATAAGGGGGGGAAGAGGGGTACCATCTATAAGGGGGGAAGAGGGGGACCATCTAAAAGGAGGGAAGAGGGTGACCATCTATAAGGGGGGAAGAGGGGGACCATCTCCTATAGGATTAGCACCCTCCTCTCCTGACATCCTCTGTGCTGCTGTGACCTCCCCTATAAGATCAGCGCCCTCCTCTCCTGACGTCCTCTGTGCTGCTGGGACGCTGCGACCTCCCCTATAAGATCAGCCCCCTCCTCTCCTGACATCCTCTGTGCTGCTGTGACCTCCCCTATTAGATCAGCCCCCTCCTCTCCTGACATCCTCTGTGCTGCTGTGTCCTCTCCTATAGTATCAGCCCCCTCTTCGCTTTACATCCTCTGTGCTGCTGTGACCTCCCCTATTAAATCAGCACCCTCCTCTCCTGACATCCTCTGTGCTGCTCGGACCTCTTCTATAGATCAGCACCCTCCTCTCCTGACATCCTCTGTGCTGCTGGGAACTCTCCTATAAGATCAGCACCCTCCACTCCTGACATCCTCTGTGCTGCCTGCGACCTCCCCTATAAGATCTGCTTCCTCCTCTCCTGAAACCAGGTGGCAGTATGTTTACTGGGGGCAGTGGAGGTGGGGTGGACAATGCTTACTGGGAGCAGCAAGGGACCAAACATTATGTTTATTGGGGCCAGCAGGGAGGGGAGGCAGGCAGTGTTTGGTGGACAGCCTGGGGCCCAGGGTACATTTAATCCGCCACTGCTGAAGCCCCATAGAATCACACAGGTAAAATATAGCTCTGTGCAGAAAATGAATCAGAAGATTTTACTTTAGCAGTTTTAATCTATAAAAAGTAGGTGACTATAAGTAGTTTTTATATTTCTTACTTGTTCTGTTACCAGCTTGTGTTGGTTTTTAAGGGCCTCATTGTCTATCTGCAGAGCTTGTGCCACTTGTTCATTTACTTTAGTCTGCTTCGAGAGGTTCTGTGGAGGCAATGAATACAAACAATTAACAAGAAGGACAAGATTGATCAGCTTATATCAATCAGCTATAACATTGAAAACACTTGCCTCATATTTTGTAGGTCCCTCTCATACAACTAAACCAGCTAAAACAGCTCTGTTTGGGACTCCTCAATCCTTGATCTGATTGAGATCTTGGAAATTTAGAGGCCAAAAGGAGGTGGTATGTGTCAATTCACATGAATGCCAGAACACATAACTTCCTAGCAGAAGATTGGCCAAAGAATCACACACACTCTGCCAGCTTGTCTTCCTCTGATAGTTTATCCTGGCATCATTTCCTCTTCAGGTAAGTGATGGACACGCACCCGGCCATCCACATGATGCAAAAGAAAACTTGATTCATCAGAACAGGCTACTTTCTTCTATTGCTCCATTGTTCAGTTCTGGCGGTCTCGTGCCCATTGTATGTGGCTTGGTATTGCAAAAGGGTTTAGTGTAGGCACTGACTGGTCTGTAGCTATGCTGCTCCATATGCAGCTAGCTGCCATGCACTGCGTGTCCCGGCTTGTTTCCCTCATACCACAATGCATAAATTAGAAAATTTCTAATTTCTTCAACTGTATTTATATTTTTCATTTTTCAAAAGTTCACAAACTTTGCAAAAATAATAATTTAACCTTCAGTGCTAACAATTCACACCACCCCAAGTGCGGACACTTTATGGGAGTCCTGTCTTCACGCCTTGCATCGGCGCTCCTAGTCTTCCAGTGTCCGTTGCTTTAGGTAGAGACCTCCGTGGGTCTACCCGACAAGACCAGCCATTTTGGAGATACTCAAACCATCGACCCAGATCTCAGATTCCCAATCATTTTTCCTAATTTCAACATAGCAACTTTAAGAACTAACTGTTTACTTGCTGCCTAAAATATCCGACCCCTTGACAGGTGTCATTGTCACAAGATTATTAATGTTATTTACTTAACCTGTTAGTAGTTGAATTGCTATGGCTGATTAGTGTATGACAATGCTACTATTGTATAATGCTGTTCTCTGCTATTTATATTGGTAAGTATGTGGTTTGGTGATTCATGGTATCAGAGGATGTCCTACAGAAGACTTTTGTTACTCATAGTAGAATTAGGGAAGTTGACTGTTTCTTAGCTAAATGTTTATGTATGGATGTTGACTATATTTCAAATATGTTGAAGATAAATAGATTAAGAGGGTGCCCAACATTTTGCAGAATGTTACTGTCATTCCGGATGTTTAATTGGGTATTCTTACTATTATGATGTAAGAAAAAAAAAAACATTACACGATATTGATCATTCATTGACAGTGAACATACATTAAACAAGTATATTTTAATAAAGTCTTCTTTTATCAAGATTTAAAGGGGTACTCAGGCAATTTTCTTTCTTTCAAATCAACTGGTGTCAGAAAGTTATGTACATTTATAATTTACTTCTATTTAAAAAAACATCAAGTCTTCCAGTACTTATGAGCTGCTGTATGTCCTGCAGGGAATGATGTCTTTCCAGTCTAAAACTGTACTCTCTACTGCCACCTCTGTCTGTGACAGGAACTATCCAGTACAGTAGTAAAGCAAGGCAGGTCAGGATAGGTGATAGGTGTACAGCCTGTGACTGCTTTTTTGTGTCCGTTTACATGGTAAATGAAATGGAGAAAGAAATTGGTGCAGATCTATTGGGGAGACTTAGGTTAACTAGATGCTGCCCCCACCTAAGAGCATAAATCAGAGTAAAAATAAAAACAGATATCTAGTCCTCTAAAGCACCCTGAATTCAATCATAGTATACTTTTATTGAAGGCACACAAAAGAAAGGATAAAAGTAAGGGGATAGGAATAGTGTATCCAAAACATAAGTTTAAAACATAGATATATAATTACATTGATACAGAAGAACATATATCTATGGATGTAAATGGTATAAAACTGGCATCCTAAATGTTGATTGCCGCAGGACCCTAACACCATACAAGAAAAATAGAATGAAATATATAAATATATGCTACTTTTAGTACTACAAGTGCCAGCAAGCTTAGTCCCTGTTTAAAGTATGTACTGCACAAATGCTATCAAGTGCAGTCAGTATCAGCAGGCTTGGTGACTGCTCAGGGTGTGCTCTGCACAAGTACCATTAATAAGAAGCTCTAGTCACTGGGAAGCTGTGGATGTCCAGGGATGTTAGAGTGGAATAATAAGTAAAAGACAAACTACAACTATAACCATTTATATCCGTGCAGCTATGTTCTAATGCTTAAGTAGCAATGTATTTATACATCTATGTTTTCGACTTATGTTTTGAATACACTATTCTTATCCCATTATTTCTAGCCTTTCTTTTGTGTGCCTTCAATAAAGGTATACTATGATTTTATTCTGGATGATTTAGAGGACTAGATATCTGTGTTACATGGTAGCCCTTTGGCTGAATATTTGCCCTGTAATACTACAGGAAGAATGTGAGGTAAGGCAAACCCTTTAAGGGGGCTATCACAAACCTGATCAAATACAAATAGACACTGGCATATTTGCTTTTACAGCTTTATATGTGTACCTATAATGTATAAATAATAGTTCAATAATAATTGTTATGTCTCCACAGGGCTGCATTCCACACTCTAGGCCATATGTCTATTACTTTTATTACTGTACACTGCTTGAGAGGCGGCAGCATATACTTAGAGTTATAAATCCTTACAGGGCTACTTATTACTTTTATTTACATTTACATGTTTGAGTATATGCCAAACCCAGCAATGTATGGATCACTGCAAATGTTATTTGCTTAAATCTGGAGGTGGGGCATTCAATGGTGCAAACAGTATATATTTATAACACCCTATTAGTAAGCAACATTACTTTTTCATTTGTAATATATTTATATTTAAATACTTCCAGTTTCTAATAAACATGTTTCATTTAATTAAGAATTAGAAACAGAAAAAGTCATCATGCGTTGCCCCAGATTTATCAAATTATCTGAATTTTCCATAGCTCCCAATCAGAGCTCAACATTCATTTTACCCCAAACATTTTGGAAATGAATTACCCAAAGAAATAAGTATAATGATCACAATCACAGGGGGCGCGACTGTCCATAGGGGAAGAAGGGCTTGTCTGGGGATCTATTCCAGGATCCCCAGGCGAGTACAGCATTCAAGCGTGTGTGTGTGTCATTAAGCTGCACACACAATTCAAAGTAATGGAACTTTAGAGGAGGCATCCCAGAACCTCTGTGCAGGCAGCAACAGTATACCATACTGCCTGCACCGAGGGCTCAGAGACAAGAGGATCTGTGGTGGAACGAAGTGCAGAAGCACAAAGAGGAGCTTCAGGGAAGCATTGTTAGAGGTAATGTTATGTTCGTGGAGTCACATATGAGGGCAGTGTGAGGACCGAATACTATATGCTGGCAGTATGAAGGCCTAATGGTATATAGTGACCTAACTGTTGTGTTGGGACACAGAGTGGTCTAACTACTATTTGAGGATACAGAGGGGGGCCTTACTACTATATCTTTTAGCTTAAAGTGTACCTGTCGTTATAAACTTCAAACTCGAAACCAAAAGTAGATGGGATATAAAGCAAGTTTCCAATTTACGTTTGTTATTTATTTTTTTAGTTATCATGGAGAGCACAGCACTTCCTGTTTTCTGCCTTTTTTTTTCTCAGAGTCAGAAAACAGTAAGTCCTGTGTTTCCCAGGCCATCTGAACGCTTACAGAGAAGGAAGTCATGTGACCGATAGACACTGAGCCGTGACTCTCTGAACTTGACGGAATTCATGTGTTTTGCCTTCAGGAGACTGGACCTGGATTTTTAGTAAGTTCAGCTTGGCTGAAATGCGTACTGCTAATATTGATGCATTCTGCAGTAAATAAATAAGGAAAAGGAGTGCTGGGTTCTTCTCTAATGTTATATGAAGGCATAGAGGGGCTTAACTATTATAACTATTATAACTATAAGCACAGAGGGGCTTAACTATTATATTGGGGAATAGAGAGGGCCATACTATTACATGGGGACCCAAAAGAAGGACCTAAATACTAAATGAGGACATAGAAATGGCTTAGCTACTATGTAGGAGCACAGAAGGGTCTAACTACAATGTGGGGGGCAATATGCATAAGGAATTACAGATGTGGTGTCTATATGTAGGTGAGGAGGGTGCTGGATCCTGGCAAATTCTGCAGAGATGAGTCATGGTAAGGAGAAGTCTTCATGATGTCCAGGATCAGATGGAGAAGAAAACGAGAAGTGAACGACTTCGCATCAGGTCTGATCTGAGCTCCGCTCATCAAGCCGCCGGACTTTCAGGGCTTCTCTGCTCCCTACCACTCATCCCAGGATGTCTGGAAAAGCTTGATCCAATCCTGGGAAAGTTCTCCCAGTTTCCCAGAATTAGATCCAGCTTTTGCCCGTCACCCAGGGTAGAGTGGCAGCGAGCGGAGTAGCGCTGAAAGGCCATTGGCTTAATGAGCACTTTGCTTGGTTTAGATTAGCGATTCTCTCATCTCTATTAGTAATACTGGTCATGTTATACTGGATTTTGTTCATTACAATGGTAATATGTTTAGGGATAATGGGGGAAATTTATCAAACATGGTTTAAAGTGAAACTGTCTCAGCTGCCCCTAGCAACCAATCAGATTCCACCTTTCATTCCTCACAGTCTCTTTGAAAAATGAAAGCTGGAATCTGATTGGTTGCTAGGAACAAGTGAGCCAGTTTCACTTTACACCATGTTTGAAAAATCTCCCCCAATATTTCCTGCTTGTACAGTGGTATTATTTGGTATATGTATTTTTATGTTTTATTATATACCCTATTCTTGCTGCCGTAGGGGTAGGAGGCAGAGATCCTACATTTTCTTTGATGCCCATGTGACTCTATCTATGCCACCACCCAGAAATACATGCATTCAGCAGATTTATGTGTTTTCTGCATAGAAACTAATGGCCACACAACTTTTGTATTAACACTGCAGGATTACTGTATGTGGGATAATAGTTAGTGACATTTATCTCTTTTTGGCACATGTCAGGAACAACTTTCCTTGTGCTTACAGATACAGTAGAAAATCGTTAACAGTAGAAATAGTTACCTTAAGAATATCTTGCAGCTGGTACAGAGAGGCCAATGTTTGGTCCTTTTCCTCCTGTAATTCCACATTACGTTCCTGGCATCCTAGACCACGTCATAAATGTTATTTAAACATAATATATAACAATATAAAATCCCTATGGTGGTGTAACTGATTCAGGTGAGTTTCTGTAACTGTCTATTAGTGGCAGAAGCTGGGGGAAGGGAGGGCTAGAGCAAGTGACAGTCAGTTGGCAGGGTGTGGGAGATCAGGCACTTTTGCACTAGAAGCCTGCACTGAATGTGCATACATACCTGTAGAATGCAGAACCCACCCACTGAGACAGCTAAAAGCCCAGCTTAAAGATCAATGGGAGTAACCACCCTTTTTTATATTTAGTGGGTCCAAGGGATACTCACTCTCCTTAAGGACAGTCCGTCATAAAGACATGTGGAGACTTACAGGCAATTCCTGCTCCACTGGGAATTCTGGGAAGAAAGGATACACAAAATAGCTCTCACACCTAGCAAGGCAAAGAGGTGTCCCTTTAAGTAAGAGTTTAACTCCATCTAGGAGTAGAGATGAGCAAACCTGGAGCATGCACGAGTCCATCCGAACCCGATCGTTTGGCATTTGATTAGTGGTGGCTGCTGAAGTTGGATAAAGCCCTAAGGCTATGTAGAAAACATGGATATAGTCATTGGCTGTATTCATGTTTTCCAGACAACCATAGACCTTTATCCAACTTCAGCAGACACCACTAATCCAATGCCGAACGCTCAGTTTCGGATGGACTCGAGCATGCTCAAGGTTCGCTCATCTCTATCTAGGAGTCTTAGAACATTGCCTGGGGATCTATGCCAAGCCAAACAATGTCTCCAAGAGGAAAGACTTCCCATTTGCAGACAGCTGTTTTAGGGTTGTTGACACTTTTTAGTGCAGAGCAGGGTGCAGGGTGGCTAGTGAGAGGCCTACCCACATGGGTCCAAGGGGCACTTATTCTCCTTAAGGAGAGTCTGTCATAAAGACTCTGCTGGGAATTCAGTGAAGAAACAATATGCAAAATAGCTCTCATATCTCAAATAAATTATTATATTTAGTGTTAGCTTTCTAGTGGCAAGGTATACAGCCATGTACTTCTGTCCCCATAGATTAAAAAAAAAAAACAACAAAAAAACAATAATAGTATAATGGATTTGGGAAATGGGGAGAAGGAATAACACAAAAGGTACATAAGGCAGATTTTGTCCAGTGATTCAGTCAAGAAATTGTGCATGAGCCAGGCACCCGAGACAGCAGAACGGAGCTGTGGTCCAAAGTGCAATACACTTCATGTGGGAGTTATAGATATTATTATGTTGATATGCAGCAAGCAGTTCATAAAAAGGTAAAATTACAATCCACCCACCTTTAATTGCTTTGTCTAGTTGCTGAAGGAAGACTTCACAGCGGGTACAATTACGTGGGCTTGCTTCATTTTGGGATCCTGTTGGACTCCAATTCTTTAATCCAGTGTGGGAAACTTTTCCAGTCTTAAAGGAGGAAATTTTTCCATTTTGCTCTTGCATCTCTGCCAGCTACAATTCAGGAGGACAGAAGAGAAACACTAAGGGCCAGCTCATACTATGGAATTTGCATGGAATTTAATGTCTAGACATTCCGTGCAAATTCCGTGGTGTGAATGGACCCTAAAAGTTTAGTAATTACAAGAAGGTTAAAAAAATATCTGTAGTTTTAAGGTTCTTACTTATAGCTGGTGGTGGAAGAGTTTCATATATCAAGTTTTAAACAAAAGATGGACTGGATAATACTGTGTAATCCCTAGACACTCATTGGTTACACTACAATATTATTAGCAAAACTATTACTGGAACAGTCATAACTGAAATGTCCTAAAAGTCATTCCGTACCTTTAACTCCAGAGATGACTTTTCAATGCTCATCTCCGTCTTCTCCATCTCCCTAATCTGTTGAAGATGTTTTAATGCCTGGTCCCTAATTTTGGAAAAACAACATTATTTCAGCCTGCCACTGTAATATGACCATTGCAAGTTGAAAATGCTGTAATTTAAATAAAATTCTTCCCAATGTACCAGTGCATTCATTTTATTTTTGAGAAACATTCAGGGTCAAACTATAATAAATATCATACCGCTAGAATATGCCATCCTTTTATGATTGGTGGCAATGTGAATCAGTTTGTTTTCCCCTACCCAAGAATGGGGACACATTCACCTGTAATGAACCAAGTGCTTACTGTACCTGTGCGACCACTGCAGACTACATTCCATTTATTCTCTATGGGGTCACAAACTCTTCTGAGGCCACAGGCGCAGTGAGCACTCCATTCAATGTAGGGTAAATGCATCCCCGTTCTTGGGACTGGTGAGGGATCCCGGCAGTCATACTTCCAGTGATCACCTTGTTATACCCATCCTATGCATAACAAGCTCAGATGGAAATACCCCTTTTATATTGCATTCCCACTTCACAGTAATGCTTCTGGTCAATTCACTGCAGCTCCCAGCTCTTTAACCCTTTCATTCTCAAGATTAATGGGGGTTCTGACAAGGTTTCATCACTTTGTAAGATGGGAATTCCTCTTTAAAATAGATGAGGAGGTGGGAAATGGGGAAATTGCTGGCAGTAAGGACACGCACTGGTGAAATGGCACTGGTAGAGCATTGTCAATAGGTGAGTATGTGACTTCATTTTTTACCCCACCCTGCACAGTTTTAAATAGATAAATATATCTTCAGAATACTATTTTAAAAAGTACATGATGTGTTTACATATAACATTTATATGTATTTTATGGCTACAAAAAATGATAAATTACTTACTTTTCTTCCATCTGTTTCTGTAGAGAGGTGACCAGCTGTTCCAATCTAACATTCTCTGTACTGCATTCTGTGTACTACAGACAATATGATACATTACCTGTACATGCATACAAACTAAAATTGGAACACTACTTGTATGTATTAAATCTACACATGTGAAGGGACCGGACATGTAGTTAATCCCAATAATTGTAAAATATTGTCTGGTGATTATTTGCAGGGCAGGGGATTTAATTTTATAACCTCCATTAGTACTTACGGGCAAGGCTGCAAGAAAGAGAAGGTTGGTTACAGGAAACCATAACCGTATCATCTGTTCCTTGGCACTGTATAAGTGCTTGGTTGAAGAAGGGAAGAGGAAGCATTTATCTTTAAGAGTTTACCCCGGGAAGATATGTTACAGAGATTTGACTGTCACATACATTTGAATTAAGCTTCTATAAGTGCATACATCTGCTGCAGACCTAAGCCCATTTAGATGCATTCAAATTTCAAATTTCTACTTGTAAATATAAAAGGTAAAGGTGTCTATACACCTCCAATAAATGTCAAACACTGTTTTGGCCAACAGCTATTCCTCCCCAAACTACAAGGTTCAGATGACTTTGCTCCTATGTGTATGAGTACACCACCTTAGCCTAACTACAAACCTGGTCCCGAGCAGATTCCAGTTCATGATACTGCTCCTCCAATTCTGTGTCTTTGGTCTTTAACATGTCCCAGACCTTCTGTAGTTCCTCCCGAACCAGCATTAACTCAGAGTCTACTTCTTCTAAGGAAGCCTGATTAAAATACATGCAGATCAGACACCACTAAAGGTGCAAGCTTTATAATGTAATAACTAACAAACGTTTATCAAAAACATACCGTACTCCCTTTTTAGAAGCCATATTAATGACAGGACACAACATAGGTATTTAAGTTTCTGCTCACCTTGATATCTCCAGATTTCTTAAGTTTAAGCTCCTCCAGTTGCTGTTTTAAAGACAGAACAAAGTTTTAGGCCAATATATTTAATGCAAGACATGATAATACAGATGAAGGCAACCCTCGATAAAACATCTCTTTATTTGGATATGTAACTATAGAGACTTTAACAAACAAGTCCCCAATAGATACACATGGCCACATCTATTGCTGTATATCATGGAAACAACACTGTTTCAGTCAGGCTGGCCACATCTATTGCTGTATATCATGGAAACAACACTGTTTCAGTCAGGCTGCCCTAGAAGTAATAACGTCCTAAATCTATTGCTAGGAACTGTTAATAAAAGTTACGCATCTACTACCAGCTTTACAGTTTCTTACCTCTTTAAGAGTAAATATAAGTTCATCCTTCTGCTTCTTTGCTTCTCTTTCTTTTTCCAGCTGCTGTTCTAAATTGTAAATTTCAGGCCTAAAATCATGCACAAAACACCCAAAATCAACAAAATAGCCCATATGTAAAATACGAAATGTATTCTCTATAATACCCAATTGTTAATAAATGAAATGTAAACATAAATAAATAAATGAAATTTACTATTTCTCCTTTGTTTTAAATACTCAGTAAGTCATTTTCATATTACAAAAAAAGTATTACATTTTCCAGTATATTCTTTATAGTGACCTGTCACAGTGTCTTAGATACCTGCTTGCTGACAGTGGGGACTTTTATTCCAAGTGGATAGATACAGTATCTGTCTATGGTCATGTGATGGGCACATAGGTATTTGGCTTGTTACGATGCTTAGCTCTGTTACATATATTGTAATTGTACTATGTCCTGTACTGACCAGGACAAATTTCTATAACCTGGAAGGAAACTGTTAAGGTCCCTATTAAAAGACTGAAAGCAAAAATCTTGCAATCTGTAAGTAGTAATTGCAGTAACTGGAGTAGTTCTTTCATTTTTATTATACATTTCTCTATACAATGTGGGGCATCACAATCACAGCCATATCTGCCTCAGGCGGCAGATTTGCCCTGAGGAGGCGGCATGTTCCATGGAGTAGCCATAAATCACACTGTCCAGCATTTTCTGCTACACACCACTGACTTTATTGACCCCATGTCCTGTAAATGACGGCTGGACACATTTGTGGAATGCATGGCTCTCAGGATGGAGAATGCAAACACTTTGCAGGTATTGTTATGTGCTTCATACAGAAAAAGTGCTCACTTCCCCTTTAAATGGTATGATGGTAGTATGACTATAAATAGGACTGCTGTGATACACTGGTATGGCTCTTGTATATGTAAGGTCCTTTTATTCATTTAAATGTGGAGAAAAAATAAAGAGTGAATAATTTTACACCACTCTTGTGGACCTGGAAAGTTTGCAACTTTTCTGTCTTGTCCTCACCAAGGTGGAAGGTCCTGCTTCAATATGGCAATTTATGGGTAAGCTGGATTGTGCCTCTTAGTAAATCTAATGAGGTGAATGGGCGTGGGGCTTGATACAGTACTACACAAGTCAATCTTACTCTTCTACCACCAGCTCAGAGCACTGTACTGTACAGCCAAGTGCACAGAGTTCTCCTCTTTATAATCCATTAAATAAGAAGTAATGGTAAACAGACATAAACATTGCTCAATTTTTTGAAATTCCAAAAAACAAACCTGTATGGCTGGATCACAGTGCTCTGAATTTCCTCATTACCAGGACAATCCTGAAATGACATATAATACGTATGCCTCTGTTATAATGTGTTAGCAGCTTTACTTAAAATCTAAACTGGAAAATACATTAAACATAAATTTTTAAGAAGGCGGCCATTTTGCCTCAGCTGCCTTTAACCAGCAATTAAAGCTTTGGCTATCCAGGCATAATGGGAATTGTTGTTTTGCAATGGGGAGTCTGACACCTGTGCTTTACAGCATTCCCCATGGACACAGGTATAATAGACTGGAGTATACCCTAGTCGCTAGAATGGGAGAATTTTCTTGCCAGGCAATGTGGCCTCTGCATTGGTCATTGTGCAGGGAGAGAAAGGCTGAGTTCTGAGCTTCAGCTATTGTGAAAAGAGTCTTATCTATACACTAGTGTGTCCTTTCAGTGTACGCTTATCTGTTATGGTAAGGTTATAATATTAAGAACCATAACTATGGTCTGCTGGCCATAGCTCCGTCTAGTAGGAGCGGCAGCAGCAGATCGCCGCTATCTCTAAAGATTGTCCCAGGAGTCCCTCCCACAGCTTCCGGCCACCATTCCCCCTGCTCAGACCAGCTTTCTGTCGGCGCCTGTAATAGCACCGGCAGGTAGCGGGGAACGAGGAGCAAGTGAGCACTGATTTGACAGGTCAGCGCTTGCTTGGTCCTCACCATCGGCCCGTGTAATAGGGGCTTAAATTAGGGATAGGGAAACTTTAGCCCTTCAGCTAATGAAAAACTACAATTCCCATCATGCCTGACTTTGGCTGTCCAGTCATGATGGGAATTGTAGTTTTACAACAGGTGGAGGGCCCAAGGTTCCCCATTTCTGGACTAAATCATGAATGTTGTGTTTGCACACAAGGACACTGACCTGGTCTTTTCTCTCTGCTGCAAGTTTAGATTCCAGTTCTGCTACCCTGCATTGTAGCACCTCCCGACGACTTCTCTCCAATTCCAGCTGCTGCCGGCAAGCATCCAGCTCAATGCGAAGGACAGATCCATTGTCACTCTGTGTAGTATAGTATTACAGTTGTGTTTTTAATTGTTCACCAGCATCACACTTCCCTATTACTTATAAACACAGGACACATTAACTAGAATAAATATTTATAACTTTTCCAGGGCCATAGCAAGTGTTTTATTTCATTTGTTTTATGTACTGTATGTGTTTGCTTTTCTGTTTAACCCCTTAAGGTCAAAGCCAATTTTCGTTTTTGAGCTTTAGCTTTTTCCACTTTATGTTTAAAAGGCCATAGCGCCTGTATTTTTTTTTACCTAGAGACCCACATGAGCCCTAATTTTTTGCCAAACCAATTGTACTTTGCAATGACAGACTTTATTTTCCCATAAAATATTCTGCAAAACTGGGAAAAAATAATTTGCGCTGTCAAATTGAAAAAAAAGGAATTAGTTTTAATTTCAGGGAGTTTCGTGTTAACGCTGTTCGCCCTATGATAAAACTGACATGTTATACATGTTTCTCACATCAGTACGATTACAACAATATGTAACTTGTATAACTTTTATTTAATTTGATGGCTTTTAAAAAATTAAAACCTTTAAAAATAAACTAAATGTGTTTAAAAGTGCTCTATTACCATGCTTATAGCGCTTTTATACTTTGGTCTATGGGGCTGTCTGAGGTGTAATTTTTTGCGCCATGATGCGTTCTTTCTATCGGTAACTTGTGTGCACATATACGACTTTTGGATCACTTTTTATTACATTTTTTCCTGGATTTGATGCGACCAAAAATGCGCAATTTTGCACTTTAGAATTTTTTGGGCGCTTACGCTGTTTATCGTGCAAGATCAGGGATGTGATAATTTAAAGGGGTTGGCCACTTTATAGTAAAATTGCTCAGTGTACAGTATTAGTAAGTGTACTCACTGTATATACTGACAGCAGCTCCCTGTGTACCTCATAGAGCTAATATCAGACTCCCCTCCTCCAGGCTGGGCTGCCCTGCTCTGTGGTGTTTTGTTCCATATGATTGCTGACATGGAGGAGCATGTGACCATTCCCCACCCCCCAGTGTCCACCACTGAGCCTGTATATGTCTATGGACGACACAGAGGGCGGGGCATGGTCACATGCTCCTCCATGTCAGCCGTTTTGTGGACTGAAACAAAACAGAGCAGGGCAGCCCAGCCTGGTGAAGAGGAGTCTGATTTTAGCTCTATGAGGTACACAGGGAGCTGCTGTCAGTATATACAGTGAGTACACTTACTAATACTGTACACTGAAATATTTTACTATAAAGTGGCCAACCCCTTTAACCCATAGCTGCACCAGGACGTTATTGAACGTCCTCGTGCCGCTATGGGAGTTCAGAGGGGGGTCGCGCGGCGACCACCCTCTGAACTGCCGCGATCCCGGGTGCCGCGTGTAGCCCGGGCTCGCGGCTATTAGCGGGCACGGTCCGATCGCCGTGCCCGCTAATTAAGTACTTAGAAGCAGCTGTCAAAGTTGACAGCTGCTTCTAAATACTTGCTTTTATTCATACCTGGTGGTCTAGTGGGGGGATCGCCCCCCTGCGGCGCGATTGCGGGGGGGCGATCCCTGCATCCATCCCGGGCCGGGGTCTGCTCCGTAATGGCGCTGATCCCGGCTCGGCATTCTATTGCTTTTGGCTGCAGCAGCCAAAAGTAATAGAACACCGATCTCATGGATTCATGCAGTATAACTATACTGCATGGATCTCTATGAGAGATCAGAGTACATATACTAGAAGTCCCCCAGGGGGGCTTCTAGTATATGTGTAAAGTAAAAGACAAATGTATTTTTAATAACACAAAACCCCCTCCCCTAATAAAAGTCTGAATCACCCCCCTTTCCCCATTTTATAAATAAAAATAAATTAATTAATTAATAAACAAACATGTTTGCTATCGCCGCGTACGTAATCGCCCAAACTATTAATTAATCACATTCCTGATCTCACACGGTAAACGGCGTCAGCGCAAAAAAATCCCAAAGTGCAAAATTGCGCAATTTCTGTCGCATCAAATCCAGAATAATTGTAATAAAAAGCGATCAAAAAGTCATATATGCGCAATCAAGGTACCGATAGAAAGATCACATCATGGCGCAAAAAATGACACCTCACACAGCCCCATAGACCAAAGGATAAAAGCGCTATAAGCCTGGGAATGGAGCCATTTTAAGTGACGTATATTTGTTAACAACGGTTTGAATTTTTTACAGGCCATCAGATACAATATAAGTTATACATGTTACATATCGTTTTAATCGTAACGACTTGAGGAACATGCATAACAAGTCAGTTTTACCCCAGGGTGAATGGCGTAAAAACACATTTCCCCCAAATAAAAGAAATGCGTTTTTTTTTTCAATTTCACCACACTTTGAATTTTTTTCTGGTTTCCCGGCACATTTTAGGCAAAAATTACATCTGCCATAGCAAAGTACAATTAGTTGCGCAAAAAATAAGGGCTCATTTGGGTCTCTAGGTGGAAAAATGCAGGCGCTATGGCCTTATATACACGAGGAGGGAAAAACGAAAACGCAAAAATGAAAACTGGCTGTGTCCCCTAAGGGTTAATAGTTCGGACGATTATGCATGCGGCGATACCAAAGATGTTTATTTATTTGTTTATTTATATTTATAAAACGGGAAAAGGGGGGTGATTTGGACTTTTAATAGGGGAGGGGATTTTTTATTAATAAAAAAACATTTTTACTTTTTTTTTTACATTAACTAGAAGTCTATATACACAGCACTGATTTCTCATAGAGATCAATGCTGTATATATACACAGCAATGATCCATAAGATCAGTGATATATTGCTCTGGCCTGCTGCAGACCAGAGCAATATATTGCCGAGTCAGGATCAGCGTCAGTGCGACACTGAGGCCTGGGCCGGCCAGAAGAAGGGATCTCCCCCCTGCGAGCGCATCGCGGGGGGAAGATTTGTCCCACTAGACAAAAGGGACGTGATAAACAGGGCATCTAAATTCCGCTATCAGGTTTGACAGCTGCATTTAGATGTTTAATTAGCCGGCGCGGCAACGGGACCCGCGCCAGCTAATAGAGGCGCTCCCCGGCGACAGATATCAGCCGGGAGCGGCGGGACCCCTCTCTGAACTCCCCCAGAGTCACCATGACATACCAGATGCATCATGGGACACTAAGGGGTTAAACTGTTAGGGTATGTTAGTGTTACTGTTAGGGAGTAAAACAGGCAGAATTTCCAAGCAGAAACCCCACAGCGGACTGCACTTGGAATCCCGCCTGCCTCAGAGTCCCAATGTAATGTGTTGCGTGCCTCCACTCATATAATTTACATGTCAATTGCCTGTGACAGGAGCCGGCACTATTGTCTGCCTCTTGACACTTTTTTTTTCTTTTTAATTATTTACACCAAAATATTGAACAGTGTACAGTAGAAATCAACACCATCAATTGGTCCAAACATCTCATGTCCTAGACATATATATAGGAATGTTCATAAATACAAGAATCAGCCAAAGGTGGGGAAGACCCACCAACCCTGTCTAAAATTTTCAATTTTCAATATAAGAAAGTAAAGTTGGGTAGTAAAGAATATCAGGACAGAATAGTAGGACAAAGAGAACCAGAAAAAAGGCAATAAGGACAGAACAGATAGAAAGAGAAAAGGGGGTTAGAGAGGGAAGGGGAAGGGTATAGGGAAAGGAGTTAGGGGACTTGTGGAAGCTCACAACCAGCTCCACCACACCAACCATGTTGTGCAAAGAGTATGAAAACAACTAGGTGGGGGACCTCAGAAGGCCCTTGTAGGTATCAGTTTCTTAAAAGTGCATCTATGACCACCAGGTAGTGTGAAATTTGAGTGAAGTGAGATCTTCCATATGCATCAAGTCATTGACTTTGGCAATAGTGGGATACACGCTTGCATCGCTATCACCAGGAAACTGAGTAGTGAGTTTTGGTATGCTTGTTGGGTAATCCGTGAAAAACCATGCGTTTTGCATCCTTGTTTGTGGCTTTAAACCAGGGGTGGGGAACCTTTTCCATGTCGTTGGCCGGTCGGGCATTAATAAAATCAATTGAGGGCCGCATACCATGCGCGGCAGTTAGTAGCGTGTTTGCAGCACCCGGGGCAAGGCAAAGTATTGTTCCCCTAGTGCCCCTGCTATTGTAGTTAACCCCCAGTGCCTGTCCCTGGTAGCCTAGTTAACCCCCAGTGATGCCTTTGGTAGGCTTAATTAACCCCCCAGGCATGTCCCTGGTAGCCTAGTTAACCCCCCCAGTCATGTCCCTGGTAGCTTAATTAAACCTCCAGGCATGTCCCTGGTAGCTTAGTTACCCCCCCCCCAGTCATGTCCCTTGTAGCCTAGTTAACCCCCCCCCCCAGTCATGTCCCTGGTAGCCTAGTTAACCCCCCCAGTCATGTCCCTGGTAGCCTACTTAACCCCCCCAGTCATGTCCCCGGTAGCCTAGTTAATCCCCCCAGTCATGTCCCTGGTAGCCTAGTTAACTCCCCAGTCATGTCCCTGGTAGCTTAATTAAACCCCCAGGCATGTCCCTGGTAGCTTTGTTAACCCCCCAGTCATGTCCCTTGTAGCCTAGTTAACCCCCCAGTCATGTCCCTGGTAGCCTAGTTAACCCCCCCAGTCATGTCCCTGGTAGCCTAGTTAATCCCCCCAGTCATGTCCCTGGTAGCCTAGTTAAACCCCCCCAGTCATGTCCCTGGTAGCCTAGTTAACCCCCATCAGTCATGTCCCTGTTGTCTAGTTAACCCCCATCAGTCATGTCCCTGTTGCCTAGTTAACCCCCATAAGTCATGTCCCTGGTAGCCTAGTTAACCCCCAAATAAAAAAAATAAACATACCACTCACCTTTCCTCCGCTCCCACGTTGTCCAGGTCCTCTTCTCTCCCCTCTAGCCTGTGCCTGTCTTCTCCTGCAGGCGGCGTGCAATGAAATGACGTCATCGCACGCGGCCTGCAGGAGATGGAAGACGTGCGCCGCTCTGGTGGGGAAGGAGCCGGCACAGACAGCATCCTCCTGGCAGCTATCACAGACACCGGAGGATGCTGTGTGCGCCGGCTCCTTCCCCTCCAGTGCCGCGCGTGTCACAGGGGAGCCGCGGGCCGCATCGGGAGGTCTCAGGGGGCGGATGAGGCCCACGGGCCGGAGGTTCCCCACCCCTGCTTTAAACAGATCCATGTTTTTCATGGATGTGCACAGAGTTCAGATCAATGCAATCTGTGAAAAACACGGATCTCATAGACTTGTTTGGGGGAATCTGTGTCGTGATCTCATCCGAGTTATGACATGTGCTATCTTTTCAAGGAACGTATTGGGGATCCCTGAAAAAAACAGATTGTGTGAATAGGCCAATAGAAAGCAATGGGCTATCAAACTGTCCATGAACACGGATCAGTGATAACGGACATGTGAATTCGGTCTTACTGGTGCATAGCTCTAATGCTTAATCTTTATGGAATGTAAACAACTCATTTGCAACGCATTTGTCAGTGTAAAAAAGTAATTGCTTCACAAGATGTCATGACATCCTCAATAGTCACTCCTTTTGTGATGACTAATTCATCAATAGTCTCACTAGAAAACTGGTGTAAAAAAGTAATTGTTCAAAAATTAGCAAAAACTTTTTTTTTTTTTGCCAAAGTGTACACCATTGATAAATTCCCCCTAGCATTGATAAATTCCCTCTAAATTCATACATTTGGCAATGCAATAAAGTAAATGCATAATACAATAAAACTGAAATATAGTATTAAAATCATGTAATTTTTTTCAATAGTCGTCAATATGAAGTTCTGTTCATGTTTGCATTTTAGACTTCATTCTATCACAGATTCCATCACATTGGATGGTTAAAAATATTGCAGCATGCAGCACTATTTTTATGGCCAAACAACAGACTCCATTGGCAGTTGGCAGTTCATTGGGCATCACTAATGTCTGCTGTGTGAGAGATCCATCAACTTCAATTCTGCTTTTGTCCTCCTACTAAAAATGGAATTCAGAATGCAGATGTGAACAGAGCATATATTCTTTCTGTACATTTTACATTGTGTGGAGGGCAGCATGTCCTGATCTCCCCCAGTATGTATATCGCTGTGGCTTCATATAAAAATACATCATAGCTGGATGACACATAAAAAGTGAATGCATTAAATAAATGGTAGTAGCAAAGCTATAACAATGACAGTTGTCTCACCTTTAGCTTTCTCATTTGTAATTCTTTGTCCGATCGTTCAATTTCCAGCTCCCTTATCTTCTCCCTATAGAGATCATGTTATATTTAGCCAAACTAAAATCAAGTAATCTGCACAAATATATTATACATTCCAGCAGACAATCCCATAGGGCGCATACGGGAGTGCCAGTCCAATACAATATACCAGGGCAATAGTTATTTGTTGTGCCAGCTCCTATAAATAAAAAGGGCCTGGCAAAATTTCTACTTATGAAAGGGAGGCGGATAATATAAGCAGCTATAAAAGACAATAGGCAAGCAATGCTCAGGAACAGTCACAAAGGTACTATGGTAAACATTTCACATTGATCAGGCATGCATACCAAGTGAGAGGACACTTTAGGTATCACAGAACTCAAGATGAGGGGTATACAGATCACAGAAAAAAACTATAACTACGTTTCACTATCTTCTTTACACAAAGTGAAATCAGCCTGAAGGGTTTAGCCCAAGATTTTAAAGGATGTACTGTGAATTCATATTACTAGTATCATCTCAGAATCTTTCAACAGGTACTGTTGCACTGTAACATGTTTCAAACAACAGATACGATTTAGGGCTATGTTCCCACAATGTTTTTCTTGTCAGTTTATAATTTTTTTTAAATGACATCCGTCATTTTAAATTCAAAATGACGTCTGTCATTTCGCTGTTTGCCTGCCTATCAGTGCAATGACGGCTGTTGGTACATTATTCTAGTTTAGGTGGACTAATTGGCCTTTGGGTGTGTCTTTCATTGAAAAGTCTATTGAATTTAATAGTAAGAACCGTGAGAGGACGGGGAAAAATGGATAACTAAAAAAATGACGTCCATTGTTTGCAAAAGCATATCCCCCACTTATGTAGAAAATGTGCTACTGACAACTGATGAATTATAGACCTGCCCGATCCCAGAGAACAGCCAACAAACAAGTGTTTGCTTGCTTTTTAGCTGATCGCTGTGCAATAACTGGCCTGTTCAATAAAATAACGTTAACATGTAAAAGGCTCTTTATGCATTACCAATAAAAGTATGTGTGGTGTCCCACTAGGGGTGTTACAGTTATATACACCCTTTGCAAAAGTCTGTACTTATTGTATTATTATTATTATGATGAAAGCAGTACTAAAAGTTAGCCACTAGATGTCGCTGGATTATGTATATGTATCAGGAACTGATCCCGGCTGAGCAAAGTTGCAGTAGCCTATGAACTCCATCTCGCAGCATGGGTGTCAGCAAGGGAACCCTCAGCACTCCGCTCATCCCAGGTAACAAGGTCTGGGGCCTGTGTCACCCATTAGGAAGGTTCAGCCGAGTCTAGTGGGCATAAGGTGGTGTGAAGACCGAAGTCAAAGGTCAATACATGGACACAGGTGTTCTTCTTATTCTTCTTCTTACAAGTATCCTCATCCTCCAACATCCCAGCAGAGCACAGGAGTAAATGGATTGAGACTCTCACAACATCCTCCTCCCTGCTACTCTACCTCTTGTATTACTCAGCACAACTCAACCAACACAACTGTATCCTGCACTGCACTTATCCTACAGATCTGGTCATTCTATTATCAAGTGTTTTATTGGAAAGTTGTCAAGTGTGTTTCAGTGACTTTGACTAAAAAAACCTTATCCTGTCACTGCTGTATTACCTGCTGTACATTTATAAAGTAGTAAACCAACTCAACTTTAATTCAAGACTCTGTGATTATTCACCACCACCGACACAGCACACATCACAACCTTTGGATATTCTCTTTGGCCATCCGTGACATAACCCACAGGGGACACAGTCAGGACACTGACCACAGGGGAAAAGGGTACAACCGGCCTTCCAAACTAAAAGCAGGCGTGACATCACACCTGTGTGCCCACCAGGCACTGGCGTCACATGACAACATACTTAGGTCCGGCTGTATCTCGGCCATCCACCACCAGAGTGATGTCACACTACAACACCTAGCAAGTGACTGGCCACTCCTCCGATATAACATCTCACCGGGGGTACACCACATATGTATATTTATTGGGAAAAATATGATGCATACCACATAGCCTAAATCTAGGGGATATGCACATGGGCATACTCATTAGCCTCATTTTTCGGCAGACTGACATTTTTCCTTTCCAAATATGCACAGAATAAGTGACGTGTCACATATTCATGCAGATTTCAAATGTGGCAGGAAAAACATTTCACAGTTCACATGAACCACTTCGTGATTGACCAACAATAGGATGTGTGTAACACATGATTTACAGGTATATTCTAACTCACAATATGATTGAAAATGGACATTTTAGATTTTAACTTACTGACTCTCTTGTTCTACAGGCGATATAGATCACTGCCAGGGGAGTCTAGAAGGCGGCCTTTGGGGTGTGCAACCTGTGCTTGCACAGAGCGCCTCACTCCCGTCCAGCTGGGGGCGCTCTGGATGGCGCTCTGACAGACAGATGCACACCTAAGTTAGAAATAAAAGCACAGCACATCTGACTTCTATTTCCAAGTTACGTGTGCAGCTCTCTGTCTCCTTCCACAGTGGTTAGCTCCTCTCCTTTACCCTCCTGCGTGGCGATGTGGCATGATGTCACCCAGAACGCAAGTCCAGCCAATCAGCAGTCTGGGTAATGTCCTGCCATGGCCAGCGCTCTGGTAAGAACTTGGCGGGGGCTGGGGGCTTTAGTTGTGTGGGACGCTGGGGGGGGGTGTAGTTGTGTGTGGGGGCTGGGGGGGTGTAGTTGTGTGTGTGGGCTGGGGGGTGTATTTGTGGGGGGGGTACTTGTTAGTATGGCTGGGGGTGGTAGTTGTGTGAATGGCTGGGGGGCTAGTTGTTTGTATGGCTGGAATAGTTGTTTGTATGGCTGAGGGGGTAGTTGTTTGTATGGCTGGGGGGCTTCTTGTTTGTATGGCTGGGGGCTTCTTGTTTGTATGGCTGGGGAATGAGGGGGCAGTTGTATGGCTGGGGGGGGGCATCAAAAAAGGTTTTGCACAGGGCGCCATTTACCCTACGGCCGGCCCTGTCTAGAAGCAGCTTACCCCACTTCTTTCCATGTTGAACACATAAACGTTCAGGCCAAGATGAAGGTTCAAGTATATGTGGGATAAAGGAAGATGGCTGGCGGCTGAATTAATGTTTGATCAACAGCTACTGAATGTGTATGGCAACCATATATTTCACTAAATTTTCATCAGGTACTAGGTATAGGGTTAGCTTGTAACGTACATAGTAAAGATTGAGCGGATTTCTCATTACCTGGAGGCCCATATTTATGCCCTTCAAATATAAAATTACAATTTTGGGAGATTGGTCATGACCTGGGGTGTAGCTAGGGGTTCAGCCTAGAGGGGGGTGAGTGAGTCTCAGTGGGCCCCTAACCGATTATGTTACCTATAAGGAACCTCAGCAGATGACAATGCTTTCCGAATAATAAAGAGTATATTCTGCTATATTACTCATAGTGAACAGGGACTGAAAACAGTGGAAAAGACTTTCTATATTTCACATATATAATCATGTAAAACGAAAAAAGCATTACAAAAACATAGCTATCTTTTTCCAGAAACAGCACCTGTCTCCCCGAAGTTTGAGTGTGGTAATGCAGCTCAGTTCCACTAAAAGAGAATGGAACCAAGTTGTAATACCACACACAACATGGAGGAAGCTATGGCGCTGTTTCTGTTTTCTAATAAGCCGTCTATCCATTCTTCTATCTGTTCATCTCATTTATATCTTTATCTCATATCAGGCAATCCCCCGCTCCCCCCAAAAGGTAGTATCCTCCATGTAGGCATCCCTCCAACACCATCTCATGTAGGTAATCCCCCTGGTATGTATTCCCCATGCAGCCACCCCCTTTCCCAGCAGTAAACTCCCTGGTAATCCTCCTGGTGGTTAGACACCACCACTGTGTGTAGACTGTACCTCCAAATTAGGTACCCCCTTTTCAGTTAGCCAGCACATCCCATACCCCAACCCCCATAGATAACATCCTTCCCAGGAGTTAGCCCCACCCACCAACACAGGTCTCCTCCTCTATAACTAAGGGGAAAAATCCATACTTACCTGCTGTGCGGTTGCAGTACTGTCGTCTTCTGATGTCATTTCTCTCCCTGCTCTGTGAGTGACACTCAGGTCCCACAGCTCTAAAGGAGGGAACGGCCTCTTACGGCCACAATGGTGATTGGCAGGGTGGAGAGCCTTTTCAATCACCGTGCCGCATTCAACCGTATGTTCTCCTCACATCAGGCATGGCATTTGCTAGCCATGTGGGCCCCCCAGGAGCACGTAGTGTTGGCCAGGGGCCACCTACAGCCAATAGACATTTGTCAAGTTTGTCATAGCTTTTGTGGACAGCATTAACAGGGGAAATGTTCAGTGGGCCCCCTGCCTGTGTGGGTCCAGGAACTGCCGCCCTCTTTACCCCCACCAAATTACGCTCCTGGTCATGACTTGAAGATTTTGGAACCTTTATTGTGTCATTTCCCTTTGCACACACATCTTGGGGCTATGTTCACATTGCGTATGAATCCGTCCGTATATACGCACATAGTTTTGAGGTTGATGCGTTCGCTTGAAAGTATACGATATACGCCCGCACAATGCGCACTACGTATGAGCTTACGGCCGGATCGTATACGGCACCGTGAAAAATGAACAAGACCATTATTTGAGGACGGAAATGTTGAAACTCACGGCCGTGGATTTCCATGCGGTCCCGTACAAAGTACTTATTTCAGCCAAATTGAACTTGATTTTTCGATCCAAAAGGTTCTGTGTGGTTTACGGGGCTGGGCGAAGATTTCCAAGTAAATGACCTGCCTCAGATCGCTTCGAATCAAGCTAGGGAAGCATAACTGTACTGCGGGCGTATGTTTGCGGTGCGTACGCATCCGGCCACATGTCGATTTTTCGCACGCCCGTAGTTCCAGCCGCACATGTACGGCGGTGTAAGAACTACTTACGGATTTGTACGCAGTGTGAACATAGCCTGAATTAGTAAGCATGTGCTTACTTTTGGATTATTTTGTTTTCTTCTTTACAACAACGTCACCTGTCTTTTCTAGAAATAGTTACCTGCTAAATTTCCATATAAATACAATAACAGTAATATTTTAGCATGAAATTATATAAAGGGAGCAAAAAGTAGTAGATCAACTGGTTGACATTGTACTGTGGTAGAGTGTCACAACTTACTGAGATTGCTGTAGCTCCTTATATAACTCAGTCTCTTCTGTACTCTCTTTCTGTGAAGGCACAGTCATAAACATATTAGCACTAAATTAAATTCTAAATATATTCAACACAGTTCTCTTATTTACTTAGGGTTTAGCTTACCATACCTGATACTTCATTATTATTTAGCTGTATATTTGTCATCAATTATTACATATTTTACTGTATATGAATTTAACCTAAAAAAAATTTTCTTGCTTGCTAGTCTCCCTCAAATTTGTTTTTGTTTTTTTTTGCAGGACAAACTGTAATTATGTAAAATTGGAGCACATATTAAAGGAGAAGTCTGGGCACAGACTTTTCTTTCCAAACAGCTGGGGAGGAGGTGGCTGAACAAAACAACATGCTCTTACCTCCCCAGCTCCAGGCCGAAATATAGCTTCTTGCATTCCAAATAACTAGGTTCAAATCAAGTTCAATATATTGTCCAACATTGTGAGAGATAAAGATGTAACTACAATTAATCCCCTAACACACCACATAATAGTGAAAGTTACAGAACCTATATAAATGTATACAAAAACTAATAAATGTGAAATCCACAGTTTTTTGGATTAGTGCTATATCAAAGAATAGGAAGAAAGCAGTATTTACATTTCCTTACTTTATCAGAAGCTTTCTGACACTGAGCTCTCTCTTGCTCCAGCAGCTCCTCTGTATTTTTCAAGTTTACAGCTGTCTGTTGCCATCTTTCCTTCCAATACAATATAACTTGCTGTTGCTCCTGGATTTGGGATCCCAGCTGTTCATGTGCTTGCTCCAAAGCCATTTCCAGGTTATGGCAACGGGCTTCGAGTTTGTCTCTTTCTTCTTGTAGCTGGGTATGGGAAGCTCTGCAAATAAAAGAAAATCCCTATTTTCTAAACATGCAACTGGGAACAAAAGTATCATGTGAGATCACCAGTGTATGCATGCAGCCACATATAGGTAAAAGAGACCTGCCATTATTTTTATGCTGCCCCAAGTCACAGACACCCTAACTTCAATTACTATCATTAAAGGGTCACTGTTGTTATAACTTTCAAACTGTATATGAACAGTATGTAAATGAACAGTATATGTGATATAAAGCAAGTTTTCAATTTACATTCATTATTTATTTTTTAGTTATCATGCTGTAAAAGAAAGCTGTTCTTACCAGAAATCCAGGTCCAGTCTCCTAAAGGCAGATTTTTAGTCATAATCTGGAAAAAAAAAAGAGACTAAACATATGAAGTCCTGCCCAGTACCACAGTGTCAATGTGTCCGTAAATCACATTACTGCCTTCTCTGTGAGCTCAGATGACCTGGGATACACAGGACTTCCTGTGTTTAGTGTCAGGTCCAGAACACAGGTGGTGCCATGCTTTACATGATGAAAAATAAAGAATTTAAATTGTCAACTTGCTTTATTTCACATCTTTTGTTTATTTAAAAGTTATAATGGCAGGTACACTTTAAATGGCTGTGCCGTTTTAGGCCGGGTTCACACTACGTAAGACACTGGCTGTTCTGTGACCTGGCCATGTCACAGAACCGCTGGTGTCAGTGAATTTTATCCCAATCGGTGCTGCAGTACTGTCCGGATAAACTTCAATTCACCATTGAACACAATGGAGAGTGCGACCGGAGCCGCACTCTCCATTGTGTGACCTGTCAGGCAGTCGTTGTTTCCATAGACTTTAATGGAAATCATTGAAGACTGAAAACAACGACCATTATCTTACTAAAAAAGAAAGCGTGTGAACATACCTCACTGAAACAGCAGGCACTGTAAAATGCTACATGCTTTTTTGTCACAATCATAGGCATAGGAAACATAATAAGGCTTAATAAAAATCCATGGGTGCCACTCTAAAGATCCAGATGACCCACAGTTATGCATACCCAACTTTATGTACTGTAAGTCTTGTATCCTGTATCTGTAAGGAACTGTCCATATTATGTCAGAGCATAGGATGTACTGTATATGTAAGCAGTATTTCTCACCTTACTTCCAACAGAAGGCTCTAACATATGCTACAATGGCTTACTTTGTCCATAGCCTCACAGTGCAAAAAGACCTATATACTGCATGTAATCAAGTGTTTCTATTGGATGTATCTGCATTAAAGGGCAACTCCGTTTTTGTTTTTTTGTTTTTTTTTTAAGCTTATTTAACAAAGTTATATAACTTTGCAACATGTCTAAATAACCTATGTGGCTCCGATCCCCCCCTTTCCGACCCCCAGACCCCTCCCACGGAAGTTAAATAAAATATACATTCCCGATTACAGTCGACCCTGTCCTCTTCTCCTGGGCGCCATTTTGTGACGATGTCGTCACAGCAGGGGGCGGGCCTGGTCTTCATCCTCTTCGGCGTCTTCTGGTAAAGTGAATGGGACATGAAAAGGCTGCTGGTGCACTTGCGCACCAGCAGCCTTTTTATTGGCTTGACCGCATCACATGGCTCCCAGCCTGCTCAGCCCTGATTGGTTGAGCTTGCTGGGAACCATGTGATGCGCTCCAGCCAATGAAAAGGCTGCCGGTGTGCATGCGCATCGGCAGCCTTTTCTCTCCCATTCACTTTACACAGACCCGGAAGTGAGGGAGTTCTGAAGATCGGAGCCGGAGGTGACAGAGTCGTGGGCGGCGGGGGATTCAAGTGCCGATCGTCACCGGAGGGATGGTGAGTATGATCTGTGTGTGTGTGTGTGTGTGTTTTTGTTTTTTTTCCCGTCCCGCCAGAGTTGTCCTTTAAACAGCATAATCTACTGCACTATTCAATACAGTAAAAAGGGATATTGTACAATGCATGACAAAAGTATACTCTTTTGGTATATGTGTTAGGTAGGTTCAGTAAATAGGACCAGAGTTACCCCACCGTATATTCTAAATGTATTGTTCCAATGTAATATTGAGCACAGTTTAAGGCTATGTTCACACTACCTAAGTTTCGTGGAAATTACGGCCATTGTTTACGGCCACGGAGTACACACTCCGACTGGGATCCCTAGCAGCGCCGTAGAAAACTGACATGTCAGTTTTCTACGGCTGCTATTCAGTGAATAGCGTCCAGAGAAAAACCCTGTCAGTTCACACAATGGAGTGGGCAGCTCCGGCTGCTCGCTCCATAGTGTGCAGTGGGGAGTTCTGATGCGGGCGCGCAAAACTCTGCAGCTGCATAGATCATCTCTTCTGAGATGATCTTTTCTGAGACCGCCCGTTCCATGACCCGGACAGGTCACAGAACGACCAGTCTCATACGCAGTCTGAACATAGCCTTAGGCTGTTTCTTGATGACTGTTTTAGACCGGATCAATTCAAAAACAGGACTGAATCAATTCACATGTAGAGTGGGCTCACACATAACTGAATTGCAGCAGATTTCAGGCTGTGTGTTTGCAGTTTGTCAGTTTGAATAGGATTACATACTTGCAGCAGAATTTTAAGATTCATAACATTTCAAACGAGCTTTTGTTTGGTTTTGAAAAAAGTATATATGGGTAAAAACATATATTCTATATGACCTTTCCTATTAAGTGTTTTGATTGTTTCTGCATCCAGTCACCTGAGTTCCTGGACACTCTGGCTATCCTCATCATTCTCCATGGCAGCCATCAGTGTCTGCTTCTCCTCTAAGAGTTGTTTGCGCTCAGCCTCAAGTGCAGCTGCAAGATTACTGGAGATCTTGTGCTCTGCTTGAGTCTGGTGAAGCTCTTCTAATGCATTGTGAAGACGTTGCTGTATCTGACCCAACTCTGTTGTTACCTTCTCATTCACCTGGTTGAACAGTGAACAACAGTAATGACACATTAGCACAGCCCATCTTCTATGTTACATGACCAGATAATACATTTTTCCTAAACATACATCAGAAAATTAAAGCTAGTAGGCTATGAATGTACTGTGTTATATCATTTACATAGACTAGAAAGAGCTTGAAGAACATTTTTTCATCTGAACCTTCATCAAGACTACTTAATATCAGTTGAGCGGACCTGTTAAACTGATCAGGCTCAGCAATGTTCTCTGAACCCGAATGCTCTGCATTTGATTCCCGAGAAACATGTTGATTCCCTGGGGCTGAAGAAGTTGCATGTTGAACTAGGGAGTCCTGAAAAAAAAATAGACACAGCCATAGGCTGTATCCATGTTTTCCTGGCAGCGCTAGGGCTGTATTTAACTTTTGCAGCCCCGGAGAATCAACATGTACTGTAATATTCAGATTATCGCACTGGGGCCATAAATAAATATGTACCCATATCTAACTACTTTGAAAGTAAATACAGCTAATTTATATCACTATAAATTACTGGGATATTTAAATTCTAACATACTATAAATTAGAAATTATATGTTTTAACAAAATTTATTAAGCCCTTACTTGCTTCAGTATCACCAATTCTTCTTTCATTTGGACCTTCTCTTGGTCCTGCCGATTTGCCTGTGCTTTGGCCCCAACGAGTTCAATATGTAGGTCGCTGACCTGATCATTAAACCCTTCCCGTCCTCTCTGGGCCCTCTCCAATTCTAGAGAAAGCTCCTGCGTGCGTTGATGCAGATCAAGCTTTTCCTGGTGGGATAAGAGAGTTTGGGATCACCTCATGTCAATACTGTGAAAAAATCTTAAGGTATAACTTCCTTAGGATTCTATAACATAGGATGATCAGGAAGAGCAAGACAGCGCCGACCTGTTAGATCAGTGCTCGCTTGCTCCTCGTTTCCCGCTTGCCTCCGACGCCAGCAGGTAAATGTGGGGGAAGCTGTGGGAGGGGTTCACCGGCCGATAATCGGCTTAATACAGCCGATAATTGCTTGGTGTAATAGGGCCTTTAGTCATCCTGTCACCATACCTACCTTCAAGAATCGTTCTCTGTCAGCTTGGGCAACTTTCAGTCTTAAAGTCAGATCTGAAACCTTCTCGTCCAATCGTAATACTTTGGAGGACAGAAGTTCTTTCTCCTGTTGGAAGCAACATTTTTAAGGGATTATAAAATATAACATAAGGCTTATACAACTGCTCCTTATTTCTGTGCTCCTACCAGATTAAGGTTGTTAAAGTTCAGCTGGAGGTCAGCAAGCTCATCTTGAAGGTTTTGTTGAGTTCTGAGTGTATCTGTTGCTCTCTGGTTTGCTTCATTTGTTTGACTAAGAGCCAGCTGACTACCCTGCGAAAGTAAACTGTGATATATTATACTATCACATAATCAAGGCCATGTCAAATATGGTTACATTTTTTATAATGTTTTTTTTTCCTTTCAACAAACGCTAACTTATAGCTATAGTGGGAACTAAAAAAAGGACATGTGTATTAACAAGATAAATAATGTAATGTTTGTAGCATTTGTACAAATGTAATAGACTTCTTTGCCCATTTTTATTTCTTAACATGATGAAAGTGAAATCCTTGAAATACACCTATCTATAAAGTCTGGATAGTCACACATGACAAATACAGTTGTAAATTTCAAAATGTTATCATACAAATATATCGTCCAGAAGTGGACAAGAATAGACAGAATATGCAATGTAAGAAGCTAAAAATACTGGACATAATAACATGGCTGTATTGCAGCCATGTTTAAAATCTTTTATTATAACTTGTGTGCGTGTTGTAGCATATCTGAGAAAGCTGCAAATTTATATTCATTTCACATTTTTAGAGTGGCACAAAAAGTAAAATATCATATCATCTCACTAACAACAAGTAAACAGTAAAGTCTAAGGCTAGGTTCACATCACGATTTTGCATTCCGTTTAATGCATCCGGTCTTTTCCGGAAAAAAACCTGATGCTAAAACAGATGGTAAAAATGCATGCTGTTGTATACCATCCATTTTGATCCGTTTTTCATTGACTTACATTATTTTTAAAAACTGATGTTTCTTTTTACATTTTGAAACGTACAAAAAATATGGCTGACCACATTTTTCTGTACGTTTTGCAAAATGGATACAGTGAGACGGATTGCAAAACCGTGATGTGAACCTAGCCTAACATAGACAGAACACATGGAGTAGAGTCAGCCCAGCCCCCAGTCAGAACAGATCTTTTTATGTGGATGAGCAATTTTTCCCTTTTCTTACCTTAGAACTTATTTATGTCTGTCTTGTTTAATATTGCACACTGGGTGGGGATGGTGGTACTGGTCTTGGCACGAGGGCCAATGTGGGTTATACCTTATTAGTATTTGAAGGTACAGCATTTTTATCCTAGGTTTTTATTTTTTCTTGTTTTATTTGGTTTCATCTCACTGACTGTCTCCTTTTAATCAAGAACTATCAATTCTTTCCCCTAACCTTCAGCCTTATGTTGATTTGATCCCGATTACCTCTCTTAATTTCCTGAGCTCCTCTACAGCTTGATTCTTTTCTGC
Organism: Dendropsophus ebraccatus; assembly: GCF_027789765.1. NCBI lineage: Eukaryota > Metazoa > Chordata > Amphibia > Anura > Hylidae > Dendropsophus > Dendropsophus ebraccatus. Next base: position 146,635,995 of record NC_091454.1, on the reverse strand, counting down.
TTCAAGGATTTTTACACGATTTCGGAAGTATACCAGATTTTCTCTAGCTGTTTTCAATTCCCGATTCACCTCATCATTACCCTTTAAAGGATGGCATACATTAAACACATAGAGTTAACATTTAAAAGTACAGTAAGTGATATATTTCTTAATAAGTGTCACACATCGTAATCCACATGCACGACTGAGAAATCAATAAATAAACCCAAAATGTTATTATAATATGGCAGTAATGAGGGCCATATTCTGTACCACGGCTGTATAACAAGCACACTTTCATTTTGTTACATGTTACGAGCATAAAGTCTCAACTGACAAAATACAGGGGAAAAAAATTATGGACTGATTTATTTTACCATAGATATTTTGTGGTTTATCATTTCATTTGTGTAGTTAAAATTTTCCAAACTAGATTTGGCCAACATCACTTCCATTTCCAGATTTATAATTCTGTAAAAAAAAAAAAAAAAAAGAAAAAAAAAGAGTTTAACAGTGTTATCTTTTTGACAAAATTGCTTTAACGATTCCTACATTCCTATGTCTATATATACTGCTCCACAAAATTAAGGGAACACTAAATGACCACATCCTACACCATTTGTGAATATGTTTACGCCCATCTGCTCCTAAAAAAGGCATTTTAGCCTTTTAATAAATTTCCCTCAATGACTTGCCTGTCTTGTAGTTCTCCACGTTGCTTCTTATCCTCAAAACGAGACACTTCAAGCCAACCTTTTTCTTTCTCCAACTGGGATACTGAAGACTCTAGTTGCTAAAAAGATAAATGGAACATGGGCCAGATTTATCAAGCTGCCTGATATCCACACTGGATCTGGATTTTCCCACAGTGGTCCATCAAAGCTTGTGTTTTTTATGATAATATCTTAATTAATTTCAGGGCCAATCCACATATAAAGTGGCACACTACCCTCTTTTTGCTGCTGTATGCACCTAAGTACAGATGGATTCTGATGGAGGTTGCATGATCTTGAATCCCACAGAAAAAGCTTCCATATAAAGTCAGATGGATACAACTAGTGTACAACTAGGTACACTAGAAAAGCCTAATTTTTCCTCATTGGAAAATAGAACTATAATATGGCTGTATGCATAATACATAGGAGGTAAACAAATGCAATAGAAAGAAATGTCCACAGCATGCTCTGATAGGGCCCGTTCCATTTCCGATTCCACGTGGCAGATTACGCTTGAGATACTGCCTGTCCTATTGCGTCAATGGGATTTCTTGTGTGTCTCTGCTCTCCGCTCAAATAATAAACATGTTCATTCTCTGAGCGGAGAGCAGAGGCAAACAAGAAATGCCATTGAAGGAATAGGACAGGAAGAATCTAAAGTTAATCTGCCATGCAGACTCCGCTTGTAAATTCAGCTTCTTTTGCTCAGTGGGAACGGGCCCTCATATGTGAAAAAAGTTTTACGGCAGGTACAAGATGCACAGGCCAACGATCATTTCCCCACGATGCACTTGGTCTGTGAATTTTGTACGTGCAATAAAACTTTGGTCACATGTATTGGTGTGTGCTGCAGATATTCCTTTCTATTGCAATTGGAACCAAGTTGTTTTCTGGGACCTAATCCAAAGGGCTTTGAACTTGTAGGCCAAAAGGCAATAAGATTGTAGTAACTATGTTAGCAACGTGCCATTTGAGTCTTTGTGCCAAAGCTACAAGTGGATCTAGTAGGAAGAAGTCCTTCCTTTATAGTTCCAATTCCTTTCAAATCCACTTCTGGCTTTGGATCCAAAACTATAAGGAAAAAAATCTGCAGTGTGTGACAACAGTCTAAGAACATTGACCAGACTAAATACAATATACTCAGTTTTCAGCTGAGAGTTGTGCTAGGTATCTAGTAGTGAATGTATGAAAGAGCGTTCTCTTTGACTGGCAGCATATAACTTAAAGAAAGTGAGGACTCCAAATCTAAGTATATTAGAATGTAGCAGAACTTTTCATTTATACACAGATTAAGCTTTTTTCACATAATAACAAATACCCAGTTCAAAAAGAACCTGCCACTACTGAAAAACTCACTGGCATACCGACTGCGCTGGTAAATCCACCCAGGCCCATAATCGTAGATTATTTAACATTTAACTCACATGAGCAGAAACACACCCTGTAGCTTCTGATGCATGCACATTGTGAAGATGAAACCAAGGGGAATACACCTTACTTTATTACACAACGAAAATGAAGCAAGTACTGTCCATGACTTCATTGAAGCAGTGCACATGTGGTTGCAAGACCAAGTCAGTCTCATATGGGCAGTGTTGGCTGGGTTTAATATAACTTATACATAATGACACCTTTCTTTTAAGATGCAGAAATGAAAATATTATTGGAGGCTTTTCTACTTTTTTTTGGCTGGGGACTTGATGATAAATATAAATCCCGCAACCATCTTCTTAATGTATTATATGTTAAAGGGGTACTCCAGCAAAAAGCTTTTTCCCAGTAATTGAAACATATTACAAAGTTATGTAACTTTGTATTATGCTTCAATCACCTATCTGCCCCCCTTCCCTATCTTTTCCCCCCTCAATCCCCCACCAGGAAGGGAAATAAACTCTTTCTTACCTAATGACTGTTGACCCCATGTTGCTCTGTGGCAGCCATTTTGTGACAATGACATCATCAAGAGGGAGGCGGGTCTAAGCCCTGCTAACCCAGCCTCCCTTTGTCAGATGACAGCTCTGACTTGTTGAGCAAGATGTAAACCATTGGTCTCCAAACTGCGGCCCTCCAGCTGTTTCAAAACTACATTTCCCATCATGCCTGGACAGCCAAATCCAAAGCTTTAGCTGTCCAGGCATGATGGGAGTTGTAGTTTCACAACAGCTGGAGGGCCGCAGTTTGGAGACCCATGATGTAAGCCATCTATCAGTTCTACAGAGTCAGTTAGACATTACAGGAAACAAAGTGCATCATGGGAAAGCCCAAACCAGGAGGTGAAGAAAAATGAAGACAATTCAAACGGAGAGAGACTCAGGAGGGATGGTAAGTGGGAAAACGATGCTTGATACCCCTTTAAGAATTACCCCTTTAAGAATTAACTTTAAAGTTTAAATACATATTTCTCTGAGTTTAAATGTTCTCGTATAAAAACTAGAAAAGTGATTCATGTCCAACTGAAAATATTATAAAAAATCCTAAATGTGCTGGTGAAAACTTGCATGATATCTTACTTTTTGCTTTACAGCCAGTAGCTCCATTTTGGATCTGCTCATTTCTAACTCTTTGTCTCGTTTTCTGAGTTCCTCCGACTGTGCCTCCAGCTTAGACTGAGCCTCTCTTAGGCATTGAACAAGATCAGAACGCTTTTGGGCACTTTCACACAAGGATGCTCTGAGGTCAATTTCTGATCCACTCCAGTTCTTGCGGCTCAAAGGTGGCTCTATTCCATATTCTTCAGGTGACCAGGAGGAGAGACGTGATAGGGAACTTCTCCTTGACAATGAAGGACTGGATAGATTTCTAGCATGCTCTGAGCTAGCTGGAAATTTACTACAATTACAGATAATACAGACATGGATTTTTAGCTGCATCAACATTGTAATCCTTTAAAGGGGTTGATCACTTTATAGTAAAATATTTCAATGTACAGTATTAGTAAGTGTACTCACTGTATATACTGACAGCAGCTCCCTGTGTACCTCATAGAGCTAATATCAGACTCCCCTCCTCCAGGCTGTGCTGTCCTGCTCTGTGGTGATTCAGTCCATAAGATGGCTGACACGGAAAAACATTCTCCTCCATGTCGGCTATCTTATGGACAGAATCCACACAGAGAAGGGAGCACAGTCTGGATGTGAGGAGTCTGATTTTAGCTCTTGAGGTACACAGGGAGCTGCTGTCAGTAAGTGTTGTAAGCTTCGCTGGATTCACTTTGCTCATCTCTCATTCTGACATTAGTATATATTTGGTGCTAACATACTACACTCTATAAATTACATGGTATTATTAGAAACTTTCCACTTACAATGTGACAGTAAACTAATGCAGGAGTGGACATAAACTTCAGAGTCCCCTGTGCAAAGAATGTGCCTGGACCCCCCCCCCCATAACATAATCACACCCCCACTTTCCTTCCCAATATAATTAATTACAGTGCAGTTACATCCAGTGACTCACAGGGGCATCTTATTTGAGTGAATCACAGTTGACACTCTCTCTGTTCAGAGTAATTCAAAATTTTTCAAGAAGGTTTTTACCTGTCACAACTTCTCTCTGCTGAATCTGCTGGACATTTTAGGCTCTTCTCTCTAGTACCCTCCACACCTTTATACAAATGCCTCATCTTTATTGCACACACAAAAATAATGCCCACTTTGTGTCCTCATATAATAGACCCCCTCTGTGCTCCCATATAGTAGTTAGATCCCCTATATGCCCCCATATAGTATCATGCCTCTTTATTACCTCAAAGAGATAAATGCCCCTCTGTGCTCCAATACAGTATTAGGTCCAATTTGTGAACCTATATAGTAGTTAGGCCCTCTCTTTCCCCGAAGTACTAGTTAGGCTCATATGTGCCCCTATATATTATACAGGCCCCATCTGTGCCTCATATTTTATACAGGACTCCTCTGTGCTCCCACACAATATATAGGCCCCCTCTGTGCCCTAGGCCCCTCTGTCCCCACATATGGTATACTTCTCCGTACCTCCATATTGTATATATAGGCTTCCTTTGTGTCCCCTTGTTGCCCCATATAGCATACAGGTCTCTTTTATGACCCCCTTTAGTGTACATAGGTCTCCTCTGTACCCACCCCCTTAAAAAAAAAACACCACCTTACACTGCTTTTAGTGCAGGTAGCATGATACAGAAACACTACATGTATTGGAAATCCCCAGCAACCTCTATAATTTTATCTGGGTTTCCTGACATGTATCTTGGATTCCCGGGAGGGCAGTCTAAGTAAGCACCACCGTTCACCAGGGCCCCTGGGCACCCAAACAGGTAATATGTCCTCCACTGAATTGATAATAATAACCTAGCAGGGCTTACAACAGAACAAAGGCTGTAATTAAGTTCTGTTTATATTTCTATACAGACCTATTGTCATTGGGGTTTCTGTCACTTTTGATAGCAAGTATAGCACAGAAATATGTTAGTCTTTCATTAATTTAATTCATTTTAGTACATATCTGTGTTAGTCTCAGACTAGTTCTGTGTCTACAAACAGTGCTACAATATAAAATTAAAATCTAAAATTTCTCAAATCTTATGTTGTGCTGTAAAGATATAATTTTACTTATCACAGCTAAAGAACAACCCACAGAATGATCTGTATAGCAGCAAAATATAGAGACAAACCCACAAATAGAACAGACATGTTTCCCTGCAATATGAAGCTTCTACCAGTTTTGGTTCATAGTTTGTTGTGTGGGAACTTACATTATATATGGTTTGGTTTTTCTCTTTTGTTGAGTGTTAAAGGTATAATTTTGGTAAAAACTATACTTCTGGACCAAATCCTGCAGGAGTCAATATAAACAGGCATTGCTATTTCCTGCAAACACACTTTTGGCCTGCAAGACTCAAGACTCTTTTAGGCCATCATTCCTCACCTTTAGAAATACACTTAGCAAAATGGGAAGATTAACTAACAGCTTTTGCAATCTGCACTAGTATAAGCTTCAAATTTATAAACCTTTATTTGTTTAACAAGGTATTGAGAGCTCATATCATTCTGTACCTATAGCACTCTAGTGTATGGATCCCTCGGAGGGGACTCACAGATCTAGCTCTGTCAGTTTGCCGTGGACTGGCAGGCTGCTTGGTGTAGTCTCTGCTGTGTCCCATCCAGTTGTCTGATTCCAAGTGTCCAGCAGCCTTTATGGGGACAAAATGAAAAATGTACATGATTTAGTCAAGGACTGTACTTTAAACCCCTCTAAAAGTACATTGCCATCTCATAAACTAATGGCATAGTGCTAGAGTATGCCATGATTATATGATTAGTAGGAGCCAGACCTGTGGATCCCCCATGATAGTAAAAATAAAGGGCCCGCAGCACTGATTCATCCTTGTGGCTCCTTTGCTGTTTTTTCTGTACAGCCACACTCACTGCAACTCAGCTGTGCAAGGAACTGCAGCCGCCCCATTAATGCACAGGTAAGACTGCTATGCCGAATCAGTGCTGTGGCCCCTGCATTCTCAAACCCAGCAGGGGGGCCCAAAACTTGTGAACCCAATAATCATAAAGTAGTGACATATCCTTAGAACATTATACTTAATGACATTATTCTATGAGATGGCAAAATTCCTTGAAATAAGTATGTAGGCTTACAAAAAGATGTACTAGCATTGATATATAATTATACGGCCATTTAAGTTGGAAATAACACTATTTATTTGCATTCCTATAAGAGCACATTACTGCGATTAGCACCTTACCCAGGCGTAATCCAGCGAAAATCTTTTTCTTTCAAATCAACTGGTTTCAGAAAGTTATGCAGATTTGTAATTTACTTCTATTTAAAAATATTAAGTCTTCCCATACTTATCAGCTGCTGTAAGTCCTGCAGGAAATGTTGTTTTCTTTTCAGTGTGACACAGTGCTCTCTGCTGACATCTCTGGACGAGACAGGAACTGTCCAGAGCAGCAGCAAATCCCCATAGAAAACCTCTCCTGCTCTATGTTCATCACTTGCCTGTTGCTTTACTACAACTTTCTCATGTGTAGTAAATGCAAACAAAATCGCTGCATCTAGCTTGTGCATATGACATATCAATATTGTTGTGCAAATAGGGTCATAGCGAAGACAGAGGGTCTTGAAATAGCATCCAGTGATGCTTTTATTGCATATTTATGGTGGACTGAATACAAAAAATACCTGACTGCTATTCTGAGACCCTCAATCTTCTACTTGCATTGCTGATTTAGGGTTTACTATCCCTATTGTGTCTTGCGGAGCTGAGGTGCCCTGTGCTGGCTCTCTTTGCTTCCTGACATATCTTTGATTTAGTTGGAGTATATTTGTGCCAGTATAAAAATAAATGGGTTTACTTTGATTTATGCCCACTAGTACTTATATTGCTGAATAATGTTCTTAGTTGTTGACCGGTTGGGATATGACTGCCAAGATTTCCAACAATCCTTAAAATGACAGGGCGACAACATCAGTTTAGTGCTGTGGCTCCTGCAAAGTTTTCTCTGTATATCAATGGTCCTTGCCACGCTTTCTCCCCTACACATCAGAGCTCCCAGTCACCCAGCTTTGCAGGTAACTTGCAACATAGCTCCATTCACCTAAAGAAAACTTGTATTTCTATACAATGTGGGTAGCCTAAAGCCAGAGCGCATAGAGGACACCAAGCACAGGGCAGTAGTAGAGTGCATTCTGGGTAGTCCTCGATATTCACAAAGACCCATTCCCTCTACCCACTGGTTATGTTTGGCAGCTAGATACCTATACTGTGTACAGCCAGACAGCTGTCAATTAGCTGCCAGTGAGCCCGGGAAGTGGTGTTGCACTGATAATATACTGTATAGTCTAAGCTTCAGCACAGACCAATGTAAGTAAAATATTGTTCTGATTGGCGTCTCTATCACAAGGAGGATTTCCGAGGATTCCAGTGTCAGACATCCATTGATCTTAATAATATTGGCTATCCTAAACAATAACATAATGTGATAAAATGTAGGGATGGTCCGAACAGAGTTCGGTTCGGGTTTGTACGAACCCGAACTCTCAGTAATGATTCCCACTGTCTGCCCGCTCCGTGGAGAGGGTGGATACAGCGGGAGGACCGCCTGGAAAACTGGGATACAGCCATAGCCATAGGCTGTATCCCTTTTTTCCAGGCGGTCCTCCCGCTGTATTCACCCGCTCCACGGAGCGGGCAGACAGCGGGAATCTGATGCCGAGCGTTCGGGTTCATACGGACCATCCCTAATAAAATGTTATCATTTTTAAACTTTATACCCCAAATCATAACATAATTGTAACATATATGGAAGATGTTTCACCTAAATAGAATATTTGTATAGAAAGAATAAGAAAATTCTATTGTATAAAAGGTTCACCTCTATGTTCCTCTCCAGCTCAGATAGACCATGAAGCCTTGGTGATTCCAGCCCATATCGATTACTCCCTATGTCTTTGGTGTTCCAACGAGGAGACCTCCTGCCTGCATCCACATGGTGCTGATAGCTGTCACCAAGGCCATAGCGGGAGGGCAGACCGACATATCCATTAGATAGCCGGTAAGCCATTTTGCATAGTAAAATGGTTTGGGAAATATCATTCAAAAGTGGACGGTTTCAAGCTACTTTATTTATACACATAGTGGTCCTTTGGGTTGTAATTTAAAGTGTTCATTCTGAAAAAAAAAAAAAAGTACTCAGGTTAGTCTTTTATTTTAAAGTTGAGGTTTAGCCCACCACAATACAACATCCATGGAAAGTTGCACTTTTTATATGGATTCAGTGAGGAAAAACTTTGACAAATCAATGTGATATACCGGGCCGTATTAAGATCTGCTGCTGCCCTAGGCACAAAACCTGAAGACGCCCCAGCGTGGGAGCGTGGTTTTGGCCACATGCATTTCTTTACTTGTAGAAACATTGAATCACATTTTCATGGTTTTTAACTGCTTATAACATAAATTTCCACATTGAATCAATGATTAGAGCCGTCTGTATGCTGTCTGATGGAATTCTCACCACAGGATTGGTAGGTAATAGCTCCAGGCTTCACAGCCATAGCAGGCCTGAACATACCTTCCCCACCCCCCTCAAAAAGTCACCAGATTTACTGGCAAGTCTGACCAGGAGGTGGGAGAGTAGGCACCGGACCACGGGTGCCTAGTGGTAAATACGGCCCTGGCGATACAACATGTAAACAGAGATTTCCATGGGTGCTATATTTAGGATCCACAGGGTATACCGTACTGATGATCCAAAACATAGCCATGTGCATGAGCCCTTATATGGCCACTGTCGCATAAAAACCTTTAAATAGGTCAGAGACACAAAACAAAATCTTTTATTGGTTTTAGAAAGAATGGGGAGTAGTCTAAGCTTAGCATGTTCTCTCCTGGCTACTTGTCACGTGACCAAGATGGATGCATAATGAAAGTCTATGGGGCCATCTCGCTCACACAGATACAGAGGGGGAAGTGAGGCCCATGACCAGTGGCGTAGCTACAGGGGTCGCAACGGTCGCAGTTGCGACCCGGCCCGCCAGCCAGGGGGGCCCGGCTGGGCCCCCCATGCCACCTTGCTGTGTCCCCGAAGCTGCTTGCAGTGGCGCAGCTACCACGGTCGCGGCGGTCGCCGAGGCCCCCCCTTGCCACTGTACTGCCCGCCTCCCACTCCCTCTTGTGACCGCAAGCAATGTTTTGCCTGCGATCACAAGAGGAGGCTGGGACGGCCCCCGGCTGACGTGCGGGGCTGGGAGCATCAGGTAGGCAAAAAGACAGGTCCCGCGAAGCTCCGCCCCCTCCGCGGGAAGCCCCGCCCCCGCAGCGAGAAGCCCGCCAGCGCGCGTGACTAGAAGACTAGAGGGACCATTCAGGTGAGTAAAGATTTTTTTGTTTTAAAGGGCATGATGGGGGGTGTAGTGGTATGGTGGTGGAACAAGAGGATGATGGGAGGTGTAGTGGTATGGTGGTGGAACAAGAGGATGATGGGGGCTGTAGTGGTATGATGATGATGGAACAAGAGGATGATGGGGGTGTAGTGGTATGATGGTGGAACAAGAGGATGATGGGGGCTGTAGTGGTATGGTGATGAAGGAACAAGAGGATGATGGGGGGTGTAGTGGTATGAGGATGATGGGGGTGTAGTGGTATGGTGAAGGAACAAGAGGATGATGGGGGGTGTAGTGGTATGGTGAAGGAACAAGAGGATGATGGGGGGTGTAGTGGTATGGTGAAGGAACAAGAGGATGATGGGGGGTGTAGTGGTATGGTGAAGGAACAAGAGGATGATGGGGGGTGTTGTGGTATGGTGAAGGAACAAGAGGATGATGGGGGGTGTAGTGGTATGATGATGGAACAAGAGGATGATGGGGGGTGTAGTGGTATGATGATGGGGGGTGTAGTGGTATGATGAAGGAACAAGAGGATGATGGGGGGTGTAGTGGTATGATCATGGAACAAGAGGATGATGGGGGGTGTAGTGGTATGATGATGGGGGGTGTAGTGGTATGATGAAGGAACAAGAGGATGATGGGGGGTGTAGTGGTATGATCATGGAACAAGAGGATGATGGGGGGTGTAGTGGTATGATGATGGGGGGTGTAGTGGTATGATGAAACAAGAGGATGATGAGGGGTGTAGTGGTATGATGATGGAACAAGAGGATGATGGGGGTGTAGTGGTATGATGATGGAACAAGAGGATGATGGGGGTGTAGTGGTATGGTGAAGGAACAAGAGGATGATGGGGGGTGTAGTGGTATGGTGAAGGAACAAGAGGATGATGGGGATGTAGTGGTATGATCATGGAACAAGAGGATGATGGGGGGTGTAGTGGTATGGTGGTGGGGGGTGTAGTGGTATGATGAAACAAGAGGATGATGAGGGGTGTAGTGGTATGATGATGGAACAAGAGGATGATGGGGGTGTAGTGGTATGATGATGGAACAAGAGGATGATGGGGGTGTAGTGGTATGATGATGATGAAACAAGAGGATGATGGGGGGTGTAGTGGTATGATGATGATGATGGAACAAGAGGATGATGGGGGTGTAGTGGTATGATGATGATGAAACAAGAGGATGATGGGGGGTGTAGTGGTATGATGATGATGATGGAACAAGAGGATGATGGGGGTGTAGTGGTATGATGATGATGAAACAAGAGGACGATGAGGGGTGTAGTGGTATGATGATGGAACAAGAGGATGATGGGGGTGTAGTGGTATGATGATGATGATGAAACAAGAGGATGATGGGGGGTGTAGTGGTATGATGAAGGAACAAGAGGATGATGGGGGTGTAGTGGTATGATGATGATGGAACAAGAGGATGATGGGAGGTGTAGTGGTATGATGATGGAACAAGAGGATGATGGGGGGTGTAGTGGTATGATGAAGGAACAAGAGGATGATGGGGGTGTAGTGGTATGATGATGATGGAACAAGAGGATGATGAGGGGTGTAGTGGTATGATGATGAAACAAGAGGATGATGGGGGTGTAGTGGTATGAGGATGGAACAAGAGGATGATGAGGGTGTAGTGGTATGATGATGGAACAAGAGGATGATGGGGGTGTAGTGGTATGATGATAATGGAACAAGAGGATGATGGGGGGTGTAGTGGTATGATGATGAAACAAGAGGATGATGGGGGTGTAGTGGTATGATGATGAAACAAGAGGATGATGGGGGTGTAGTGGTATGATGATGATGGAACAAGAGGATGATGGGGGGTGTAGTGGTATGATGATGATGGAACAAGAGGATGATGGGGGTGTAGTGGTATGATGATGATGGAACAAGAGGATGATGGGGGGTGTAGTGGTATGATGATGATGGAACAAGAGGATGATGGGGGTGTAGTGGTATGATGATGATGGAACAAGAGGATGATGGGGGGTGTAGTGGTATGAGGATGATGGAAAAAGAGGATGATGGGGGTGTAGTGGTATGGTGATGGAACAAGAGGATGATGGGGGGTGTAGTGGTATGATGATGATGGAACAAGAGGATGATGGGGGGTGTAGTGGTATGAGGATGATGGAACAAGAGGATGATGGGGGTGTAGTGGTATGATGATGATGGAACAAGAGGATGATGGGGGGTGTAGTGGTATGATGATGATGAAACAAAAGATGATGGGGGTGTAGTGGTATGATGATGAAGGAACAAGAGGATGATGAAGAGTGTAGTGGTATGATGATGGAGGGCAGGAGGATGAAGGGGGTGGTAGTATGGTGATGAAGGGGCAGGAGGAGGGGACAACATGGGGGGCATCTGTAAGGGGGATAAAATGGGGGGCCATCTATATGGGGGATAACATGGGGGGCATCTATATGGGGGATAACATGGGGGGGCATCTATAAGGGGGAAACATTGGGGGGCCATCTATAAGGTGGACTACATGGGGGGTGTATACAATAGGGCATGCACAGAGGGGGATATGTACTATAAGGGGATCACATAGTGTCAGGGCTAGCTACTAAATGAGGGTGTAAAGGGGACAGTACAGATGTGCAGTGTGTATAGAGATGAGGATGGTGTCAGTGTGAGGAGACTAATATGTCTGTCTGGCAGATTCTGTGGATTCGTGGCTCAGACGTTCTCATAACGGCCCAGGACAGATGGAGAAGAAGATGAAAAGGGAAGAACTACGATCAGAGAAGACGTCCCCTGTGAGTCACTTGATATAACTGCACTGTAATTTATATGGTGTATAGAGCCTGTGTGGAGCTGCATCCACCTCTATATGACTGGATGAGGTGATATTGGTCTATGTACAGAGGATTATATTCAGTAGCAGTGGTGGTGTTAGTCAGTATGTGGTGGTATTAGTCAGTAGCAGCAGTGGTGTTAGTCAGTATGTGGTGGTATTATTTGTTGTTATCCGGTACTGTGTTTTATTGGATTTAGTATACTGGATTTGGTCAGTAACAATATGGTGGTGAGGGTTGTGGTGTGGCAGTAATATTTCCCCTTGTGTACTGGTAATATGGGTCTCAGTAAACAGGATTTGTTTAGTAACAGTATGGCGGTAATATGTACGGTGATAATATTTCCTGTATACTGGTATTATTGGTAATATCAGTCTTGAGATATATATCTACCAATAGCATCGAGAAAGGGGGGGGGGGGCCCAAGTTGACCTCTTGCACCAGGGCCCAAGAGACATTAGCTACGCCCCTGCCCATGACACTGTGCATCTCTCCACACTTGTTCTCTAAATGGATTGGGATCAGATCAATCAGTTGAGTTATGGTGAATGCCTGTGTCCCTGATGTGGACACAAGAACTCGAAAACTGAAAGGATCCCACAGCATCCGTAGTAGTAAATGAATTGCAAGCTTTATTTTCATCAACTGGTATTGCAACGTTTTGACCGACTTGGGTCTTTATCAAGCATAACTATACATCACCAAGTGCTCTCTTAAATATACAGTGTATCATATATTGTCCAGTAGGGGACAGGGGGAGGAGACCAGGGGTAGGGAGGTACAGCAAAATGCAAAAGTTAGAGGAGTAAATCCAGGATGGGGGCATAAATCCAGGTGCTGGACAGTTCATAGAAAGTTCTCCATGGAGCGGGAATCATCCTGCATTTTCTGGCTCGATGAAAAGTGTGGCACCACAAGTAACAACCAGCCCTTCACTTTCTATATGAAGTTTTATACAGGTTCCACTGATAGATCTTTGCATATTCCCCACTATATCAATTCTTTCTGTTATCAGTGATCATTTGGTATGTATATTGTTGTTACCTGTTGTTATATATATTGTTATTGTTATTATACAATATCTGTATACTGAGTTATCAGATGCATACTATGAGCTCCATTTGCTGTTCCAGCACCTGGATTGATGCCCCCATCCTGGATTTACCCCTCCATCTTTTGGATTTAACTGTACCTCTGTCCTACCTACCCCCTGTCTTCTCCCCTCTCCCCTTCTGGACAATATATGATACACTGTATATTTAAGAGAGCACTGGGTAATGTATAGTTATGCTTGATAAAGGCCCAAGTTGGTTGAAGCGTTGCATTTGCTATACCAGTTGATGTAAATAAAGCTTGCAATTAATTTCCAACTACTGATGCTGTGGGAGCCTTCCAGTTTTCATGTCTAGGTGACGTCAAAAGTTTTTATCCATGACAGGTAGGGACAGTCTGTAAATTAGAATTTTTCAAACAAAAACATAGAAACCATTGCAATACATATTCAACTGCTACATTACATGTTTTATTAAGTAAATTCTATTTAATTACAATTTGATTCAAATATATTAGGATTAACTACTATTTTTTTAACAGGTCATTATAATAGCCATAACACATTCTGCTGTACATGTGTGGTGGAAGTGCCCTGGGGAAGTATGGACGTGGGCATAAGAGCTGAGCTGGCCTCATGCCCTGGGGCTGCTAGCAACTATCAGCAGCTAAAAGCTGTGGTCACCAATGGAAACTGAAGCTAGCCCATGATTAAGGGTTTAAACCTGTACAATCTGCATATCCCATAAACCTTATTTTCAGTGGTAAAATATATTAAACTATATAAGCTGAATAAATATTATCTGATATCTGTTGGCTTACATATAATTAAACTAAAGCATGCAAGGGCACTAAATGTATTATGATTGAATCAACATAGATAATGCCTTTCATTAGCATAAGAGTTCTCTTACTAAATATACAACTATGCTGGACAGAAATAACATTTCATAAGTCTAACATAATAATAATAATAATATTTATTTGTATAGCGCCAACAGATTCCACAGCGCTTATTTAAATATATAAATAAATTACAGGTTATATAATAAATTATACAATGAATAAATTAAAATACAGAATTAGAGACCTGCTCTCAAGAGCGTACAGACTAGGATGACTGGGAGTAACACGAGAGGCAACAAGTGCTTTATTTGTCAATGTTCCAGTCATTGTACATAGAATCTGGGCAAGCCAGTCAAAAGCTCTGAGCTCAGATAACTAGGACAGTGTAAATAGCACCGAGGTTGTAGAGAGGATGGAGAAGGGATAGCAGAGGGAGACGAGATTACAAAATGTTATAAGCACGCCTGAAGAGATGGGTCTTCAGGGCACGCTTAAAACTGGGGATGCTGGAAATAAGTCTGAGGTATTTGGGTAGGGAGTTCCAGAGAACTGGTGCAGCACGAGAGAAGTCTTGGAGGCAGGAGTGAGAGATTCTAATTATGGAAGAGGTTAGTGTGAGGTCATTAGCAGAACGCAGAGCACGGGAAGGATGGTAGGTGGAGATGAGGGAGGAGATGTATGGAGGGGCAGAGTTGTGGAGAGCTTTATGGGTGAGGGTGAGGAGTTTGAACGGTGTTCTATATTTAATCGGTAACCAGTGCAGTGACTGGCACAGGGGGGAGACATCAGTATAATGGCTGGAGAGGAAGATGAGCCTGGCTGCTGCGTTCAGGATAGAGGGGAGAGCTTAGAGAAAGGAAGACCAATAAATATAACTTAAAAAGCCTAGAACGGGGAGACATGAATCAGAGAATGTGTTATAATAGTGGACAGGCTTCCCATAACTAAACAGAAAAGGGACTGAAAATAAAATGTTACATTAATTCGAAAGGCTCCTTACTGATAATGAATCTGAAAAAAAGGATTTTATTAGAGTACCTGTCACCCCCCGTTCCGGGGTGACAGGCTCCCGACCCCCTGTTAGAGCCCCCTATACTCACGTGATTCCGCCGGGTCCCGCTTCCTGAGCCGGTTGGGTCACGGAGATTTCAGCGCCCGAAGCCCGGCGCGCACGCTGAGAGATGGGTCCGATGCCCATAGAAAATGACGGAGCATCGGACTCCCCATTCATTCTCTATGGGCATCTGACTCTGCTGTCAGCGCGCGCGCCGGGCTTCGGGCGCTGAAATCTCCGTGACCCAACCGGCTCAGGAAGCGGGACCCGGCGGGATCACGTGAGTATAGGGGAGTCTAACAGGGGGTCGGGAGCCTGTCACCCCGGCACGGGGGGTGACAGGTGTCCTTTAAAGGGGAACTATCAGCAGGTTCGTGTAAACAAACCTGCCAATATCCCCCTTCAGCTCCTTACCTGCTGTTTTGGACCATTTTGATGTGCAGCACACATGCAAATGAGGTACCCACAGAGCACTCCCCTCGGTCGGCCGCCTTCTATGTATGTTCATATATGCTTAATTATGCCAGTTTCTGATGCGGGAAGACAGGGAGACGTGCCAGAGACCGGTATAGTTATGCATATATAAACATGCATAGGAGGCAGCGGGTGGGCCGAGGGGGGGTGCTCTGTGGGGCGGTGCTCCTAAGGACCTCATTTACATATGTGCTGAGCATCAAAATGCTCCAAAAGGGCAGGACAGAAAGAAGAAAGAAGGCCAGGGCTGTAAACATCAGGTAAAGAGCTGAAGGGGGATATTAGCAGGTTCATTTGCACAAACCTGCTGATAGTTCTCCTTTAAGTATCCAGGTCCTCCACTTTTTTCACATTTTGATGCTGCAGTCCTGGGCTAAAAATAAAAAAAATTCTCCCCGATCATTCTGCACTCAATACCCCATAATGACAAAGTGAAAAAAATAATGTAAAAAATGTTTGCTAATTTTGTTAACCCCTAGTCGACAATGGGCGTACCCATACATCCTGGGCCGCCTAGGGAAGTTCAGAGCGGTGCCGCGTGGCGGCCCCGCTCTGAACCGCCAAAGAGACGAGTGCCGCATGTAGCCCGGGACCGCGACTATTAGCGGGCACGGTCCGATCGCCATGCCCGCTAATTAAATATTCAGATGCAGCTGTCAAAGTTGACAGCTGCATCTGAATACTTCATGCAGCCTCATCCCTGGTGTCTAGTGGGGAGATCACCCCCCGCGACGTTGTCACGGAGGGGCGATTGCCGTGTCCTTACTCGGCCGGGGTCTGCGCCATAATGGCGCTGATCCCGGCTCGGCCCTCGAATGCTTTTGGCTGCAGCAGCCATGGGAGGGACCAACATGCTGCTGTTATCCTTGGTGGCATTTGACTCCAGCACTACAAAGTAACATGGCTAACCTCTGTACCCCCCACAACATGGCTATCAGCTCCTGGTCTCCTCCATGTCATGCTGCCCTTACTGCTGCAGTTTCTACTGGGCTCAGATGTTAGCTCCTCCTACAGGGATGGGCCTCAATCAATTTGGAGGTATGCCCCACCCACCTGATGACTCACTGTTCCCTCACTGGCAGAACAAGGAAACAGAAAGGGAACGTGACCTCACAGGAAGTAAAGAAAACACAGGCAGCGTGGTCATGTGACTATATATAGAACATACAACACCCACAGAGGTCAATGTTATGTTAGTTTATTGAAAAATCCTGGACAACCCCTTTAAGGACACTAAGATTGCTAAGATCTTAGCCACTCCTGTGTTGTCTTGGCTGTGTGCATGGGGTCAGTTTCTTGTTGAAAGGTGACTCTTCAGCCAAGTCTGAGGACCAGACCACTCTGGATCAGGTTTTCATCAGGAATATCACTGTACTCCATTCAGCTTTTCCTCAGCCCTGACCAACCTCCCTGTCCCAACTGCTGAAAACACCCAACAGCATGATACTGCCACCTCCATGCTTCACTGTAGGGAAGTCATGAGACATTCCTGGTTTCCTCCAGAAGTGATGCTTAGAGTTGAGGCCACAAAGTTTAGTTTATAGTTATAAATAACTATAGTTATAAATAAAAAACATCTACAAAAGGGAAAGTTTAGTCTTGGTTTCATCAGAGTAGAGAACCTTGTTTCTGACAGAGTTCTTTACCCGCTTTATTGCCACCTCCAGGCCAGCTTTTTAGTGGGGTGGCACAGCGATGGCTTACCATCTGAACATTAGCTCATGGCTTGGATTTTGCTTTGATATGCATTGTCGGCTTTGAAATCTTACATAGATAAGGTTGTGCTTTTCTAAGTCTGAGGACATATGAACACGTCACAGCGCCAACAACCCCAGGATCTGAATAGTTCACTCCTATTCTAACTATTCCTGTCAGTTCCCAGCTGATCATGTAACCAGTTCAGAAAACCAGGCAGCTTACTTTGGCTGCCCCTTAAGACATTGTGTTCCTGGCACAATATTACCTGGGCATAGTAGTCATCTAAGCTATTGCCCATTTATTCCGAACATAGGAGGGATAATGGAGACAATACCGATGTAAGTTTGTTTACTCCTATTCTTATTTAATCCTGTCAATTCCCAGCAATGCATGTTACCAGTTTGGCTAAGCAGGCAGCTTAATGTGGCTACACCCTAACACATTAGGGTGTCTGCACATTATCCTAACATTTATACATCTGTCTACATTTAGGGGGTTTGTCTAAATGGACCCATATGTCATTTCGGCTTAAAAAAATTGATGTTGGATTAACTGTGGACACTTACTATGACTGAAATCACACACTGACAAAGGTACCTTCTCCTCCTCCCCTCCCCAGAGGAATATTCTGGACATGTGTGTATAGTTGGATTTATTATCTGGGGCTTCATATTTTCATTATAAATCTATCTATATCCTACTTTCTTTAGGTTATATTACCTGTGACAGATCCTTTTACTAGCATTCCTGTGCATATATGTGCACAGGCACGGCACTCCAGTGACAAAATATATACATTAAACACCTGACTTGGTGACCACTGACTTTTACCAGATCATCTCACAAACATCCCTGAGGAACCCTGTGGCTACCTGCCGTACCAATGCCTGAGGGAGGAACTGCGTTGGATGACAAGTGGATGAATTCTATCGCTTAAGAATTTCCAACCTCTGGATCTCTAAAAGAGTGCACAGTGACATATATGCACTTATCTTCACTCAGCAGAACCTTTCCTACTATCTTTACATACATGAAGGACTTGACAGTCAGACTCTCAGACTGACAACCACATAGGGTACAGTTTTTCCTGCTTGGTGCAGAGGACACCCAACCATAGTGGCTTCTGGCATATAAGCAGGGCATAACAGGTACATATACCTTATGACCTGCCCATTCCTATATACCTAATATTCTATATTCTCATCCCAGTGATGGACGAGTTATATTTAAACTGTATATAAAATGTTTGCACCAATAAACACTTTGGCATAATAAAAAATATTATCATTCTACCACTATTGTTTTTTAGTTGTTTGGTTTCTGTTTTTTTAAGTCAACTGAATTTCTCAAAGGTGTACCCTATTCAAGATGTGGAAACACCTTAAAGATGAGCAAGAGAAATAGGAGGCCCCCAAGGTTAGATTGTAATCGTTATAGGAAAGGCCTGAATCATAATGTCTGTGCAGAATTTTAGTTTTTTTCTTTTTGAATTTGCAAGTTCTGTTTTTACATTCTCATTATGAGGTA
This sequence comes from Dendropsophus ebraccatus, assembly GCF_027789765.1. Classification (NCBI taxonomy): domain Eukaryota; kingdom Metazoa; phylum Chordata; class Amphibia; order Anura; family Hylidae; genus Dendropsophus; species Dendropsophus ebraccatus. The sequence continues at coordinate 146,616,960 of NC_091454.1, read as the reverse complement.
TTGAGTTCATTATTTTACCACAAGGCAGCATTATACCAAAGTGTGAAGGGCTGAAGACTTTCTGAATGTATTACATTTCAGGACTAGAGATGAGCAAATTTACAGTACAAACAAAGCGAATCGCTTCATTAGTTCTGCAATCTGCTTATCAGCTGGCTGCCTTTGAAGTCCATGCCGCTCCACCCCAGTTGCCTGGAAAAGCTGAATCCAGACCTGGGAAACCTCTCACAGGACTGGATCCAGGTTTTCCAGGCACCCGGGGGGAAGAGACACAAACTTCAAAGGCAGCAGGCTAATAAGCATATTACCGAGCTACTGTAAATTCACTCATCTCTAATTAGGACTGATTGATGGTTACAAGTAAATAAACTCCACTGTCACAGGCCCCAAGTGTATTCAGGAAAAACTGGACCTGACAGCTCTCCAGTTTTATGTATGTGTATGATGTGTGTGTTCATTTAGGTCAGTTCACAGTCTGTACCAGTTTATCCTGTGTGATGTCTCAGAGAACTATGCAACAATGTATACCCTGTGAATTGCACATTACGCAGCAATTCCGATAACCTACTTTAGGCTGCTTTCACAAGGCAGTATAGTAGTATTTTACATCAGTATTTGTGAGCCAATACCAGGAGAGGATACCAAACGTGGAAGAGGTGCAAATCTTTCCATTAGGCTGGATTCACATAATGTAAAAAAGCTGCAAAAAAAAGTGTATTTCAAGGCAGAAATGCTTCTGATGTACACATAATTATTGTATTGCCAAATGTTTTTTTTATTTACAAGCATTTCTCAAAAGTAGTTGAAGTTTATTTTCACACTTAAAGCCCTATTACCAGGCCTGATATTTTGGAGCAAGTGAGCGCCAGCCTGTCAGTTCAGAGCTGACTTGCTACTCGTTTCCCGCTCACTGTCTGGGCTATTACATGCACTGACATGGAGCAGGTAGAAGCAGGGGGCCACTGAGAACTGCAGGAGGGGCTGCCCGGACAATCTTTGGATTTTCCAGGTAACCCATAGAAGAGAGCGTCGGCAGCAGACCGTCGCTATCATGGTCGTTTTTTTAAAACATGCTTTAAGACAACAATCATCCGGCATTGTGTATGTCGGCTGATTATTGCCTTTTAACATGGCCTATAACACTAAATGATTATCAGCCCGTGCGGCCAGTAATCAGCTAAGTAGAGTCAATAATTGTTTGGTGTAATGCTGCGTTTACACGACAGCGATAATTTGGCCAATCGAACGATTAACGATTTTTAAATATCGATTATCTGCCAAAGTTTTGAACCCAAAGCTAGGAATGAATTTAAAAGAGGAAAAATCTCAGGCTTTTCTTTATGACCTGATCTCTGTTTTTCGTCTGTTTCTGGCTTTGGATTCAAATCTTTGGCAGATAATCTGTCAAATAATCTTTCTGTGTAAATGCACCTTAATAGGGCACTACTAAAAGTCAGGGATATTTGGCTTGTGGGTGAAGTTTCAGGATGAACTTGTTATAATATATAATAATGTTATGAACCGATTGTGACCTCTAAACCTTTAAATGCACATGTCCAACTGTTTAATGTTTCAGCCCTTTTTCGCATTCTTGCTGTTCTCTAACAAGGAGCTTGTTAGGTGGTGGTGTTACAGTGTGGGCAGGTGTGTCTAATCAATACAGAACTGCACTACACAATGTGAATGGTACAATAACAAGTCCATACATGAATAACATTATTCCAGTCATTGTACCTCTGCATGAATAACACACGCCTAATTTCATTTTCAAGGGCAATATACCCCACAACCTCAATGACCTAATGACCGCCCTTTAAAAAGAATGGGATGCCATGCCTCAGCAGACAAATAATTGACTTGTGAATGGCATGAGACGCTGTTGTCAAGCTGTAATTCATGCTCAAGGACAGATGACAAGTTATTGAGACATTGACATTTTTGTTGGGGTATACCCACTACTGTTGCCATTTGTTTTACTAAATTGTTTAAAATGAAGACATGACCACTCCATGCTTTCCCATTCTGTAAATGCCCTACTTCATGGTAAAATATCGCTGGAGCTTGAACTTTTTGCTTTTTCAGCAAGTCGCAGAAAGATTGCATGCACAGTTTGGTCGTTTGATTTCATATAACTGTGTAGCCCTAGTCTACTATTGACCTAACCAAATGGAAAAGCTTTGTAGAAAATGTTTGACTTCTGGACACTGCTTAGGAAGTTTCTGCACTACAATAATACGACAAACTATTCAGCAGAGAAACACAAAAAATGTATATAGATATTTATAAAACAGCACAGATTTACTAATTGTTTTTGGAAATCACAGCCAAAAAAAAGAGATTTTATAAAAAAGAGGGCCCAGGGTGCCTGGCTTACTGGTGCGCCTGTACATGGGCATCGGTAGAGGGACTTAATGTGGGTATACACTTTGTTGTACACTGTTGGCAGAACAATTGTTCCGGCGACAGTTACCTCTCTGGTCTTCCCCTTACACAGGAGCTTTCAACACATCGAGCGGCATGTTTGGCCGACAGTGGGGTCTGAGTGTTGTGACTGTGACAGATTAGAAAGAGCTGGGAGAAGTGCGCGTTGTCGTGCTTTGCTCTCCTCACTGTTTGTTCTTTTGAAAGGTGTTCTTTAGGTTAAACCAGCAAGTTTTCAAACTAACAACTTTTCTAAACAGTAACAACACAGAAAATGGAATATGAAGGTAAGATCCACTAACATACAATTCTTACATAGACTTACCTGCAATGCATGTATTAGAGGACATTTTTCTTGCACTTCAGTCCACGTAGAGCTAAAAAACACTGAAAAGAAGAGAAAGCTTGGACTCGCTCCTATGGTTACAGAAAGCAACAAGTCTGGAGCTGCTCCCTTTTCTGATTAAGCAGTTCAGATTGTGAAACCAGGCAACTGTCACTACTAGCTGTGGACACACTCCCCCCACCCCCTGCTCCTGTCTGCATGCACTTAGCAGGACGCTGCATGGATTCACCTTTACCTGCTGCTATTAAAAAAAAAAAAAAAAGTCTTTTTATGTTTATTTGGGGACTTGATAAGAAAAGGAAGCATCTTTGTTTGATAACATACACTACAAAGTTTCTTATATTCACTTGTACTACCGATCTATGCAAAGTTTATTGAAAGGACACTGCCTATTTATAGAAGTTGCAGTTGAAGTTAGAACTGTACATACACCTTTAACAACTTAAAAACACAGCGAATTTTAGCCTTAAAGACACACATTTTCTTGTCTGAGATTACGTTTTTCCCTCCTCGCCTTCTAAGAGCCATAACTCTTATTTTTCCCTCCATCTTGCAAGCACTTGATTTTTTTCAGGAACAATTATACTAGGGATGGTCCTAACCTGCCGAGGTTCGGGTTCGTACGAACCCGGACTCTCAGCAATGATTCCCGCTGTCTTAAACCTCCATGGAGAGGGTGGATACAGCGGGGGGACCGCCTGGAAAACCGGGATACAGCAATAGCCATAGGCTGTTTATGCAATGCACTTTACTAAGATGTGTTATCTTTATTCTATAGGTCATTCCTAATACAACAATACTCAACTTTACATAGCTTTTCTAATATTTTACTACTTCATATGAAGCAAAACAAATCAGTACCCCACAGTCACTCTGTTAGGGAGCTGCTGCTGTCACTGACACACTTAAATGCCGCAATTGCTATAGCACACTGAATGTAAGGGATTCTGCTTCATTCTCCCCAAGAAACAGTCTACCGAAGGGGGATTCGTTTGTTTCCAAGACTGAGCAATTAAAGATTTAGCCGCAGTGAGCATAGCTAGGAAAAGCTTAGTTGGTTTCTTCCCCAGAGTGTTAGGGGTAAGGTTAAAGGGGATGTCCAGCGGAAATCTTTTTCTTTCATATCAACTGGCGTCAGAAAGTTATACAGATTTGTAATTTACTTCTATTAAAAAATCTCCAGTCTTCCCATAATTATTAGCTCCTATATCTCATGCAGGAAGTGTTGTTTTATTTTCAGTCTGACACAGTGCTCTCTGCTGACATCTCTGGCTGAGACAGGCATTGTCCACAGCAGGAAAGGTCTTCTATGGGGATTCATAGAAAACCGAGACAGCGTCTCGGCCAGAGATGTCAGCAGAGAGCACTGTGTCAGACTGAAAATAAAACAACATTTCCTGCATGACATACAGTAGCTGATAAGTATGGGAAGACTTGAGATTTTTTAATAGAAGTAAATTACAAATCTATATAACTTTCTGATACCAGTTGATTTGAAAGAAAAAGATTTTTGCTGGACAACCCCTTTAACCTCTTAAGGACATATGACGTACCGGTACGTCATATGTCCGCACTTGAACTTCAAAGCGGGGCCGCGCGGCGGCCCCGCTTTGAAGTGCCGCGATCCCGGGTGCCGCGAGTAGCCCGGGACCGCTGCTATTAGCGGGCACGGTCTGATCGCCGTGCCCGCTAATTAGCTAATCGGAGGCAGCTGTCAAAGTTGACAGCTGCCTCCGATTACCGGAGGCAACGTTTCCCTGGGGTCTAGTGGGGGAGATCGCTCCTCCGGGACCTTGTCCCGGAGGAGCGATCTCCGTTACTGATGCCGGCCGGGGACGCGTCCAAGATGGCGCCGTCCTCGGCTCGGCCCGCGTTAGTTTTAGGCTGCAGCAGCCGAAAGCCAACGAGTGCCGATCTCATGGATCTCTGCAGCATAGCTATGCTGCAGAGATCTCAATGAGAGATCCAAGTGTATATACTAGAAGTCCCCCAGGGGGGCTTCTAGTATATGTGTAAAAAAAAAAAAAATAAAGTGTTGTTAATAGTAAAAAGCCCCCTCCCCTAATAAAAGTCTGAATCACCCCCCTTTTCCCAGGTTTTAAATAAAAGTAAACAAATAAATAAATAAATAAACATGTTTGGTATCGCCGCGTGCGTAATCGCCCGAACTATTAATCACATTCCTGATCTCGTACGGTAAACGGCGTCAGCCCAAAAAAATCCCAAAGTGCAAAACTGCGCATTTTTGGTCGCATCAAATCCAGAAAAAATGTAATAAAAAGCGATCAAAAAGACGTATATGGGCAATCAAGGTACCGATAGAAAGATCACATCATGGCGCAAAAAATGACACCTCGCACAGCCCCATAGACCAAAGGATAAAAGCGCTATAAGCCTGGGAATGGAGCGATTTTAAGGAACGTATATTGGTTAACAACGGTTTGAATTTTTTACAGGCCATCCGATACAATATAAGTTATACATGTTATATATCGTTTTAATCGTAACAACTTGAGGAACACGCATAACAAGTCAGTTTTACCCCAGGGCGAATGGCGTAAAAACACATTTCCCCCAAATAAAAGAAATGCGTTTTTTTTTTCAATTTCACCACACTTTGAATTTTTTTCTGGTTTCGCAGTGTACTTTATGCAAAAATTCAGCCTGTAATTGCAAAGTACAATTAGTGACGCAAAAAATAAGGGGTCATGTGGGTTTCTAGGTGGAAAAATGCAAGTGCTATGACCTTTTAAACACAAGGAGGAAAAACCGAAAACGTAAAAACGAAAATGGGCCACGTCCTTAAAGGGTTAAGTAGGCAGATTCCAGGGGGATAGATTTCTGCAGTATTCTGGAGGACAGACCACAGACCAAAAGCCTGTAATAAGAGGACATTCCCAGAAAATGTGGAATAAAGACCCCACCTCTTTCATGCATCTCCAGCACACAGGTGACACAGAGCTATTAAGTTTGTGGAGGAGTTCTGGAGTATGGTACCAGAACATCACGAGTTTATGTGTTTCTTTATGTGTGGTACAAATGGAAGAAGTTGCAGCTGTATCCCACACAATATTTCAGCATTCCGGGGATAATTGTCTCCCCAATATAGCCACCCATTTGTCCATATATTTATGCCTCACAGGGGGGTCATCTAATGGGGAATTCAGGATAGTGTAGATATCAGAAATCAATCCTCTTGTGGAAGTGCCCATACGAACTAGCTGTTCAAAGCTGGTCGGCTGAGATGCTGTAAGGCAGTGTTTCTCAACCTTTTCAAGCCAAGTACCCCCATGTGATAGGATGCTCCAGCCGAGTACCCCCCAAGCATGCGATCAATTATAAGTCTTGCCTTATTGAGGCTGAGATCACACTGCAGCCATAGGCTCTGTATAAAGTCTCTGTCAGCAGTTGATTCCCAGATCAGACCCCACATAACAATGTGACTGATCTGTACAATGCTGAGGTTGGTTTCTTATTCACAGGATTTTTTGGCAACTTTTTTACAGAAAATTTAAGATAGTGCAGACTACCCAGTGGTTTGCATAAATATAGGCATCAAAGTGAAACCACAAAATTGTGGTTTAAAAAAAATAAAATTGACTTTGAGCAACTGATCTCACACTGCCAGCACACAGAGAGGGATGCCCCGCATCACATCCAAGAGAGTCCAGCCTGGCCCAAAGTGGTTCTGGGTGTAAAAACTGGCATTAAAGTAACTGTTGTTTTTAATGGTTAAATGATTTTTGACATCCTTTACTTTATTACCAGTTTTTACACCCAGAACCACTTTGGGCCAGGCTGGACTCAGCGTGTGGGTGTGATAAGGGACATCCCTATCTGTACTAAAAATCCTGTGAATAAGAAACTGCTGAATAGGAAACCAACTGCAGCATCGTCTGATCTGTAGGACCCAGTAATGTCAGATAATGCCCCCTGTAGAAATAATAATGCCCTCTCTCCCAATAATAATGCTTTCTGTGGTCAGTAATAATGCCCACCCTGTAGCTAGATGCAATCTTTCCTAAAACCTGATATGCCAGTAGCTAGGTATTCCTACCACCACCAGATATGCCCCCTGCAGCCAGTTATGACCCATACAACCTAGTATGCCCACTTCACCCATACATGTCACCTGTAGCTAGATATTCTCCTTTCTGTTAAGTATGCAGGATATGTCCGCATGCAACCAGATACCTCCTCCATGTAGCCAGGTACGTCCTCATTTAGCCAGGTATGGTCCTCCTATGTAGCCACATACCTCCTGCCATGTTTGGTGTTCCCGTGCAGCCAGTTCCATCCTTTGTGCACTGGCTCAGTATAAGATGCTGGGTGACCCCCTTATACTCAGTATAAGATGCTGCTGGGTGACCCCCTTATACTCAGTATAAGATGCTGCTGGGTGACCCCCTTATACTCAGTATAAGATGCTGCTGGGTGACCCCCTTATACTCAGTATAAGATGCTGCTGGGTGACCCCCTTATACTCAGTATAAGATGCTGCTGGGTGACCCCCTTATACTCAGTATAAAATGCTGCTGGGTGACCCCCTTATACTCAGTATAAGATGCTGCTGGGTGACCCCCTTATACTCAGTATAAGATGCTGCTGGGTGACCCCCTTATACTCAGTATAAGATGCTGCTGGGTGACCCCCTTATACTCAGTATAAGATGCTGCTGGGTGACTCACTTATACTCAGTATAAGATGCTGCTGGGTGACCCCCTTATACTCAGTATAAGATGCTGCTGGGTGACCCCCTTATACTCAGTATAAGATGCTGCTGGGTGACCCCCTTATACTCAGTATAAGATGCTGCTGGGTGACCCCCTTATACTTAGTATAAGATGCTGCTGGGTGACCCCCTTATACTCAGTATAAGATGCTGCTGGGTGACCCCCTTATACTCAGTATAAGATGCTGCTGGGTGACCCCCTTATACTCAGTATAAGATGCTGCTGGGTGACCCCCTTATACTCAGTATAAGATGCTGCTGGGTGACCCCCCTTATACTCAGTATAAGATGCTGCTGGGTGACCCCCTTATACTCAGTATAAGATGCTGCTGGGTGACCCCCTTATACTGAGTATAAGATGCTGGGTGTCCCCAGTATACTGAGTATAAGATGCTGGGTGACCCCATTATACTGAGTATAAGATGCTGGGTGACCCCCATTATCCTGAGTATAGGATGCTGGGTGACCCCCATTATACTGAGTATAAGATGCTGGGTGACCCACATTATACTGAGTATAAGATGCTGGGTGACCCCATTATCCTGAGTATAAGATGCTGGGTGACCCCATTATACTGAGTATAAGATGCTGGGTGACCCCCATTATCCTGAGTATAAGATGCTGGGTGACCCCCATTATACTGAGTATAAGATGCTGGGTGACCCCCATTATACTGAGTATAAGATTCTGGGTGACCCCCATTATACTGAGTATAACATACTGTAAAGCTGGGTGACCCCCATCGTACTCACTTCAAAAGATGATGCTGGAAAGCTGGGAGACCTGTAACAGTAGTTAATATACACCTCCCGCGGGTGGCGGGGCTTATCAATAGGGGGCGGGGCTTGCCAGGAGATTCCGGGACCGACCAGGGGTAAAATCCTGTGTGCCCCTAGCCCTGGAACATCTCCCCCCTCCTACACACCCATTACCTCCATCTGTAGTGGGGTCCGTGCTCCCTGGCCTCCAGTAGCCCTGCTGGGGAGACACTTATCGGCTGGACCCCTCTGCAGCCTCAGTGCCTTCTTAGCTCCCTCACAGATAGGGCCAGCAGCAGCATGTGTACTGCGGGGACCGGGTCACACAGGAAGCAGCTCCTCCATCCACATCACCACTAGCTCCGCACTGCCACAGGGGACACAGAGGGACAGTTACATGTGAGCTCCTTCACTCTGCCGCTCCGCACCAGACCTCACAGTGTTTGAATCACCCAGCCCTCCCGCGTACCCCTTCAGCCTGCGCTGCGTACCCCTTGGGGTACGCGTACCGCAGGTTGAGAAACCCTGCTGTAAGGGACCCCAAATAGCATAACATGAAATGGTGTGATTGCAGGTAGGAGAAGCGTTCAGAAGTAGGGAGATCATTCCTGTCTACCAATTTTTTCAAAGGGAAACAAAGTTCGAGTAAGGGGATCTACCACGTCAGCGAACGGGAAAAGATTTTTAACAGACCATGTCCCAACCGTATGCGATTCAAGACCTGGGGAGAAATCTGGATAGAGCAGGAAGGAATTAAGATGGGCGAGTAAAGTTTAAATTTGGTTGCACAATCTGACCAAATAGAAAAGGTGAACTTCATAGGAACCAGCAAGGAAAGATGAGAGAGAGAAGGAGGAGAGGCATGCCAGAGGATGACGGAGATGGACAGCTTCCTGGCACATGCGCTGGGAAGAGGCCAGTATGCATATATGAATATGCATAGTGGGGTGAACTGGACGGGAGGGGGCAGGACAAAAGGGGGGAGGACTGGGCAGGACAAAGTGGTGCTCTGGGACAAAGGCAACACCCCAAATGCTCACATTTGTATTGGGGCAATTAGTGACTTTATGAAAAATGCAGAGGTGCAGAGGAGAGTTTATAACAATGAACTCCTAAGGTAAAGGGCTTCTGTGACATATCAGCAGGTTCCCTCAGTACAACCTGCTGATAGTGCCGCTTTAAATCCAGCGCAGTGCAGGCAGATCGCCATCAACTAGGCGTGGGGCTGAGACCCGGCCCTAACTAGTCACAGCTCTTCTCCTGTCAGTGCGCTCTGCCCTGGTGTTTACAGGTAAAGAGACTATTAGAAGCTTCTTTTCCTGTCAATCACCAGCACAGAGGGCGACAAAGGATACCAGGGAGGCGCCATATAAGCACAGGGTGAACCTTGCCCAATTGCGGGACATACTAAAAAGCATGAAGAAAAAGAATGAAGAAAAGGAATGAACATTGTTTCCTATAGGAAAATATCTAAAATATGGTTTTAATATTGGTTTAATTAGATAGACCCGGAATGAACAGGATTTTTCTGTAGTGCTCAGTGGACTGAGAGTATACACCATAAATACCGATGTGTTATACCTTACCTGTGCAAGGTACACCTGAAATGAAAGGGATATATAGATATTGAAATAGGGGCATATTCAATAGAAAAAGTGGTTTAGTTCTTTCCCTGTGCAAGATAGACCCGGAATAAACAGAAAAAAAACCATGAAGAAAAAGGATGAACATCATTTCCTATGGGGAAACATGTAAAATATGGTTTTAATTGGTTTTATTAGTGAGATAGATCCGGACTGAACAGGATTGTTTTGTAATGCTCAGTGGACTGTGAATGTGTGATACCCTACCTGTGCAAGGGTAGGTATCAGTGGTGTATACGCTCAGTCCACTGAGAACTACAGAAAAATCCTGCTCATTCCGGGTTTATCTAATTAAACCCTATTTTAGATGTTTCCCCATAGGAAATAATGTTGATTCTTTTTCTTCCTGCTTTCTATATATGTGCCACCTATTGCTCCATCATAATATAGAAATAAATTAACTATAGTTGCAGGGTTTAAAAACTGGTCTATGTCTCTCGAAGTAACAAGAAGAACACATGACACCCATGGGCAGGCTGCTCAGAGAACCAGTGGCTGCCATCCATACTGCAGCCGCCCATAGTAACTGAGGAGCCATTCCTGGTCACATCCGTCCTCATTCCCCGCCATTGCATTCGTAACATTTGAAATGAAATCCCGTTTCGAATGATGCCGGCTCCTGCCCCGTCCGCCTCCCGCCCTTCTCGCCATGTACGGGACAACTGACTCAGACACCACTTCCCGCCATCGGAACGGCTCACTGCTTGGCTGACAAACATATACCACGTGGACACGACTGTCAGCATCACGTGAACACTCGCGGCCAATTAACGCCAGACGTAGTGTGGGCGGGGTTATAGCTATCTGACGTCACGGGATCCCGTACTAGGTTCGGTGCTGGAGGTGGTGAACTAGGTAACGGACGCCGGTCTGCCAGTACCGAGTGGGTTCCTTCAGCCCGGTAACTGGTTCATGTGACCCGCGTCCTGCTTCGTGTATTCGGCGTCCTATCTCTGTGGAAACGGGAGGACGTGAGAAGTGTTTTTCGGCGCCGTGACCCGGTCGTCGCCTCATGTATAGGACGGGGCCCTGCGGGACTAATGCCGGTGCTGGAGAGGAAACTGCAGGTGAGCACGGTCTGCCCTCTGTGGCGGTTATACGCGGTGCCCTCACCGGGCTGGTAAACAACCACCGTCCCCTGGGAGTTACAGCCGCACATGGGGGACTAAGTAGGAGCCTCAAGCTTGATATCCGCAGGGTGTGAATAGAGCGCGGCAGTGTGGGCCGTAACGCTACAGGTGTCCTGACAGGAGGGCATGCCGTATATACACGGGTTACACTGTATACTGAGGGCTCCCCTGTACTGGCTGCACATGGGCTGTCCCCTCTGTAACCATCACAGCCAGGATTACCATTGTGGGGCCGCAGGCTGAAGTTGGTTTCTTATTCAGAGGATTTTTCTTTTTCCTGTTTTAGCTATTATTCTTACAGAAAATGTATAATATTCATACCCTACTGTAAGTTGAGGGGACCGGTGATAAATATGGTCAAAAGGAGCCCAAGGTTGGCATAAAAATGGGCATCAAAGTAAAAACACTAAATTCTGATTTAAAAATAAAATTGACTTTGGGCCACTGATCTCACTGTGATAACACACAGAGAGGGATGCCCCGCATCACATCCAAGAGAGTCCAGCCTGGCCCAAACTGGTTCTGGGTATAAAAACTGGCATCAAAGTGGGCACATAGGCATTTTTCATGATTTGAAGTAACAGGTGTTTTCAAAGGGTTAAATGAGTTCGGGTCACTGATCTTACACTGATAATATACAGAGAGGGATGCCCCGCATCACAGTGATAATACACAGGTAGGGATGGCCCGCATCACATTGATAACACAGAGAGTAGCTCCAGTGCTCCTAATGGTCTGTATGTACAATGGAGCAAATGTCGGAACTCTCCGCTGCCAAATCAGTGACATACAGTCTGTCTATGGGAGGGATCGCGCGCCTCCGTTCTCCTCTTCTCGAGTGGAGAGATGAGGAGAACGGAAGGTGCGCGATCCCTCCCATAGACAGACTGTATGTCACTGAGGCAGGCCGGATTCTGCAGCGGAGAGTTCCGATGCAGAATTCCACCGATTTTACTCTGTGAGCTGGCCTTAAAGGGGAACTACCTGGAGGTGAGCGAAATCTAACCAGCTGATATGTCCCTATTGCAGCAGAGACGCCATGGATGATGGGATGTCTATTATCTTCATCCTCAATGCCATTGTGGTGCAGTTTGTCGTTTGCCACACTGTACATAAAGACCATTAGGAGCGCTGGAGCTACTCTGTGTGTTATCAATGTGATGCGGGGCCCCTCTCTGTGTATTATCACTGTGAGATCAGTGGCCCAAACTCATTTAACCCTTTGAAAACAGCTGTTACTTATTCAAATCATGAAAAATGCCTATGTGCCCACTTTGATGCCAGTTTTTATACCCAGAACCAGTTTGGGCCAGGCTGGACTCTCTTGGATGTGATGCTGGGCATCCCTCTTTGTGTATTATCAGTGTGAGATCAGTGGCCCAAAGTCAATTTTATTTTTAAATCATAATTTAGTGTTTTTACTTTGATGCCCATTTTTATGCCAACCTTGGGGTCCTTTTGGCCATTTTTATCACCGGGCCCCTCACTTACGTTGGGGTATGAATATTATACATTTTCTGTAAGAATAATAGCTGAAACAGGAAAAAGAAAAATCCTCTGAATAAGAAACTGGCCAAATAAGAAACCAACTTCAGCCTCGTCAGAGCTTCTTCAGGCTCCATACACTCACACAGGATGTCCTGCAGATATCAGTGCAGCTAAATGATGCATGAAATCTGCTGCAGATCCTGCAGGTGTGAATGAGTCCTAAAGGTGGGTCACATGTACCGGATCACAGTGAAAACCGCAGCTATTCCTGGTACTGTCACTTTTATGGGTTTACATATAGCGGAATCTTTATTCCGCTGCAAGTATGAAAACATGTTTTGGGTGTGGGAGGAAACCCACGCAAACATGGAGAGAACATACAAACTCTTTGCAGATGTTGCCCTTGGTCCTTTGTACCCAGGACCCCAGCGCTGCAAGGCTACAGTGCTAACCACTGAGCCACCGTGCTGCCTTATTGCTGCTCTTGACGCCTTCACTGCACAGTAAATGGAACCAGCTGCTTCTGGTCTTCCATTGTGTAAGTTCTGTGTACAGCTGAGCAGCGGGTGCATGGCTCCTGCCTTACACAATTCTCAATATATTGCTGCTGCCATAGAAAATAAAGAGCCTATACTAGGGCTGGGTGAAATGGGCTAAAAAAAAAAAAAAAAAAAAATCTACATTTCATCTGAACAAAGTCACCTGAACTGGAGGCGAGAGACGTGTTCTCTGGAAGAAAGTGGCAATGTTCTTCTAATGCCGGATAACCCACTTTAAATCTCACACGGTAACATTGTCCCTACTGTGCCCCAATATAAGCAGTTATGGCCTATATGTGCCCCAAATAGTATTCAGGCCCCTCTGTGCCCTCATATAGTATAGATCATCTCTGTGCATCCATATAGTATTTAGACCCCTGTAGGTTAGATCCATGTAGGTACCCCCCTTCAGTTGTTAGCCTGCCTTGTAAGTATGGTCTCCCATATACCTATCCACCATGTAGGTAATGTAGTTAGAACAGTCACTGTATCTTTTGTGTGGCCATTTAAATATATTGCTATCAGTGGCACATCCCCTGTTTACACAGAGAGATGTGTGGCCAATAGCAATAGGTTTTTAGCCCTGCCCACAAGATGTGATCTGCCACCAAATGTTTTCCCGCTCCTCGCTGATCTCTGAATCTTTAAAATGCCAGTTGCCCTTTGAATGGGTTGCATAATATGGCTGATTTCTCCAAAATGGTTCTGTGCGTGTCTTTGGTTTGTTTATAGTTTATTAGCTCTGTTCAATTGAAGTTAATGGAGTTGAGTTGTAATACCACACACAACCTGGAGACAAGTGGTGCTGTTTTAAGGAAGCCATAATCCTGGGTAACCTCTTTAAGGGTATGTTCACAGCGCATTTGACACTGCGAGTTAGCAGTGAAATTCACTGCGGATCCAGTACTGTGAATTTGAATGGGTCCCATATACGCTGAAAACCCGCTGCGTGTATGGGACCTGGCCCCTTTAACCGGCTGAAAGCCTGCCTGCCCGCAGCCCTGGCCGCCCGCCAGAAAAACAAACAGCAATGCACCTGTATGTTGCCCTGTAGCTAAAAAGGGGGGGATGTTGCCTGGAAACATCCTCCTTCTATATTTGGTTCACAAATGAAAAAAACCCATCGACTTGGGCTAGGTTCACACTGCGTTTCTGCAATTTTTTTTTTTCTTCCGAAAAACGGATGCATTAGTGTGCATCTGTTTTGATCTGTTTTTCCATTGACTTCCATTGTAAAAAAAGGATCTTTTTTTTTTTAACGGACACAAAAGTAGTGTCAGCTACGTTTTTGTGTCCGTTAAAAAAACAGATCCGTTTTGATCCTTTTTTTTTTTTTTTTTTTTTTTTTTTTTACAATGGAAGTCAATGAAAAAACGGATGCACACAAAGTGAACCCAGCCTTATTGGCGAGTCAGTGCTGCAAATACAGTGGTATGAATTGCTCTCCCATCACAGATCTGCGACAAAAATGGAGGTGTGCATGGGCCCATAGAAATCAGTCAGAATCTGTACTGTCCTCCTCCCTCAAAATAAAATAAAGTGTACCTGCCATGACATATAAAGAATAACCCCCCTTCCCCCCAGCAAATGAATAGTTTACACCTTAGGGACCAAGCCAGGCTCATTTTTCAAAATCTGACCTGTCTCACTTTATGCGCTTATAGCTCAGTGATGCTTTAACATATGCTAGTGATTCTGAGATTTTTTCGTAACATATGGTACTTTATGTTAGTGGCAAAATTTGGTCACTGTCTTGTGTGTTTTTATGTGAAAAACATCAAAATATCATGAAAAATTTGCACTTTACGAACTTTGAAATTCTTTGCTTCTAAAAAAAAAGAAAGTCACATGACAAAAATTAGTTAGTAAGTCACATTATGAATATGTCCTCTTTATTCTGATTTAATTTAGTAAACATATTTCACTTTTTTAGGGTGTTATGGGGCTTAGAAATGTATCAGCAAATTATGAAATTTTCATAAAATTTCCAAAACTGACTTTTTTTTTTTTATATATATATTTTTTTTAGGCACCAGTTCTTTTTGTAGTTGATTTAGGAGGCTTGTATATTGTAAACCCCCATAAGTGACCCCATTTTGGAAACTAGACACCTTAAAGAATTAATCTAGGGGTATAATGAGCATTTTAACCCTACAGGGGCTGGAGGAAAGTATTCACAATTAGGCCGGAAAAAAATGGAAAATAGAAATTTTCCAATAATATATTTAAGATTAAAGTATCTCATTTTCATAAGCAACATGAGAGAAAACTCACCCCAAAATTTGTAACGCAGGTTCTCCTGAGTACAATGGTACCCCATATGTGGGCGTAAACCACTGTATGGGCACACAGCAGGGCTCAGAAGGGAAGGAGCGACAATTAGCATTTCCTGTTCAGATTTTGCTGAAGTTTCCGAGCACCAGGTGCGTTTGCAGCTCCCTTGTAGTGTCAGCAGAATAGAACCCCCGCAAAAGTCACACAATTTTGGAAAGTACACCCCTCAAAGAATACATCTTGGGGTGTGGTGACCATTTTGACCCCATAGGTATTAGAGGAAAGTATTCAAAAGAAGATGGTAAAAATGAAAAAATAGAATTTTTCCAATAATATGTTACTTTAGTTTGAAATTTCTCAATTTCACGAGGAACAGGGGAAAAAACTCACCCCAATATAATACAGGTTCTCCTGAGTAGAACGGTACCCCATATGTGGGCATAAACCACTGTGTGGGCACACAACAGGGCTCAGAAGGGAAGGAGTGTCATTTTAGTTACAGGCAATATGTGGGTGTTTACTGGCTATCTGGGGTGGTAATGGACAATCTCGGGGTGTTTACTGGCTATCTGAGGTTGCGAAAAGGAATCTGGTGTGGTTATGGGCAATCTGGTTACGAGCAGTCTGTGCCAATCTGGGGGTGTTTACTGGCTATCTGGGGGTGTTTACTGGCTATCTGGGGTGGCTTTTGACTTTGGTTACAGGGGTAAAAAAGTGTCGGCACTATTTGGAACAAGCGATCAGTGGTATATAGTATATACCGCTGATCGATTGTACTGGGACCACACCGGGTGGTCCCCGATCATTGCCCCATGCTCTCTGTGGAGAGAATGGAGCTTTGATCATTTTTAGGAATCCATCACTGTGAACAGAGTCTGTTAACAGTGATGGCGGCAGCCATCTTGGATCAGATGGCCGCCCAGTGAGGGGAGGGTCAGTGACCAGGTCACTAGGGTTAATTCTGGGGACAGGGGGGGGG
This sequence comes from Dendropsophus ebraccatus, assembly GCF_027789765.1. Lineage (NCBI taxonomy): Eukaryota > Metazoa > Chordata > Amphibia > Anura > Hylidae > Dendropsophus > Dendropsophus ebraccatus. The sequence continues at coordinate 146,600,650 of NC_091454.1, read as the reverse complement.
GGACATGTTTTCATCTCCTCACTGTGGGTTCACTGTGAGAAGAGATGAAAGCGTTCAGCTGCGCTGGCAATGCCAGTTACCGGTGGCCGCCGTTATACTGCTATATGAGGGGACTGGCCGGGACTGGCCCCACATTCTACCCCAACCCCTCAGCTACCTCCGATAGCTGAGTGGAGGGGGCTGCGGGCAATACCGGCGCCGCTGCACTATTCTGCACCATCGCCATAAAGAGCTGATGGCAGCAGTATAGAGCCCATTAGTGATCGCCGTAAAAATCCGTATCGGCGGCCACTAATAACCTAATACATGTATTCTCTGGGTCGCTACGGTTACGGCGATACCATATTTTTGTAGGTTTTTTTTCTTTTAACAATTACCACTTTGGTGCAATAGAAACTATCTTCCTAGCAAAAACCCACAAAAACTGTCGCCACATTGCAAGATCCATAGCGTTCTTATCTTTTGTGAAACAAAGCTGGTTTTGTGCTTATTTTTTGCAGAAAGATCTGTAGTTTCTATTGATACCAAGCTTTATATGTATATGACTTTTTGATCTCTTTTATAACGTATTTTCTAAAGCAGATTGATAAAATACAGCTATTCTGGTACTGGTTTTTTTTGTTGTTGTTGTTGTGTGTTTTTTTTTTTTTTTTTTAATACAGCGTGTGTCGTGCGGTTTAATCATTGCTATAGTTTTATAGATTGGGTTGTTACGGACGTAACCATACCAAATATGTATAGGATTTGTGTTTTTGATCACTCTTATTGTGTATGGGGAATGTAATGCATTTTTATTATTGGGGGGGGCTGTGTTGTGTTTGAGGTATCTCCATGGTGACCCCGGGGGCCTTCATTAGGACCCCGGCTCACCATGGAGACCACCAGGACACCGGACGGCGCCGCGGGATATCGCGATCGTGCAAGTGACCCACGGCCACCCGTTAGATGCCGCTGACATGGTAGGGGGCAGTTACGGGGGGGGGGGGGGGGGGACAGCGGCACTGCTGCTGCCGCCGGGCGGTAGTTTATTACGATGCATCCGCCGTTAAAAGGCGTACGCATCGGAATGTAGCCCGTTGGTGGCCGCTGTGAATATACGTGCGGCGGTCACTAAGGGGTTAATAACTGCATTGTGTACTGTGTTTTGATTTACATTCTGCCGCTCCCCAGGCCAATTTAGTGCCTATTGTGCTGCTCATGCTTCTGTGTTTTGGTCTGAGCTGGTGGGCGGGGCCTTAGGTTAGTTTACTCAGTTGTAGCAGTATACAGGGGCGTGTACAGCCGCTGACCAATCAGACTTCTGGGCCAGTATGTGCACAGCAAAGGGGCATCTAACGTCACTTCCTACTTTTTTTTTTCTTTTTTTCTTTTGCTAAAGACCAAAGTGATGGAGCCTCAATGCAGTTTCCAGTAAGTGAGATGCCTTGTGGCCAATTTTGTAACAACCTGTTTCATGTAAAAAACAAAAATACATTACGTAAATTTCAAAGATGCATTATATCACCTCCCCTGCCTATTTACCATTTTTTTTTTTTTTTTTTTTATTGGTAATGACAGTGCTGACTTAATCCAGCTCTTTCTGCAGAAAACATGCTTTTAATATGGCCATGTTGTCAGAAAAATAAAAATGTTATGGATATCTAAATGTGCAGAAGAAAAACTGAAAGATTGTTGTATTCTTATGGGATCCATACAGACCCTCTGTATTTGAGCTCACACAACCAGCTGTAGGTGTGGAATCCCCTTTACATACATAAGCCTGTGCTATAATAGGATACTGTGTAGTTAGATGTTGCGGTCATATACAGCAGCTATGCTGGGCGGTGTAATACCCTCTTGTGGCCTCCATATAAGGACACACGGTCTCTTTCCTATGGTCAGTGTAGAATTGTATTAGATGGTGTCAGTACAGGCAGAAACTGCTCATTTACCAGGTCAGAAAACAAATCCTGTTCTCTTTTCAGTCTTCTGAATACCTCACGCGTGATTGTGGAAGAGTCAGAAGCATGGTTTTTAAAGCTGGACTGTCTTCATTCTGAGAAGGGCAACAGTAAGTTTTATCCCTTTGTGAGCATGTCTTATGTTTGCATATGTGGACAGTATAGTGAGTTCTTTCATGAAAGTAAAATATACATTGTCTTCTTAAAGGGAATGCATACATATTCTTAGTCACACATCTAACTGTATCTGTACAGGCTGTGTTGTTTTGTTGTCATGTGTTTGACTTGATTCACAGAGTGCAGTTTTGGTTACCAAAAACAGCGCTGCATACAGAATAGGTGTAATATGACTTATAGGGGTGGGTGTTTTCCCCACTTATTTGCCTACATATGATAGTGTAAACAGACCAGGCAGTGACCGAGTGGTAAGTAGTGGTTTCTCTCTGCCCCCCACCCCCCATCTTTGGGTAATTGGTGGTGTAGGAAGAAGCCACGGGGGGGGGGGGGGGGGGGGGGCTGCTCTGAGTAGACTCTGCAAACAGCATATTTATAAGTATGATTCCTCTAATGCACTGCAGTGATTTATTATATTTATAGCACAAAAGGAACTGAGCTGAATGATGCATATTTTGTAAGGAAAGATTCACACGTGCTTTGACATGTTATGGGTTAGTCCACAAACCCATAGGGTATATCTGTGTTATGAGTTAGAATGGCTACTCAAGCAGGCATTGTATTATATGGCTGTATATGGCCCCCTTGTAATAAGATGGAAAACAATGTTAGGTGGTTGTGCAATGAAGCCATCTTCTATGTCATATGTAATACTAAAGTTTGAGTTTTACAAAACTGCTAGATGCATCGAAGGAAGAGGCACTGGTCGCGTGAAGAGACCAGGGCATGGAAGCGAAAGAGACTTTCTCCAAGCTGGGAATGTAACGGACACCGCCGACTTTCACCTTATTGGAAATCTCCACCAAGATCTCGCTCCAGGAGGTATGCTAAATGTAAAGTAGTAAGTCCAACTGGGGGCACTGTAAGAGTAAAGAGTAAAGATCCCACTGTTCCGAACAAATTGCCAGTATAATGTGTATGGGGTCGTCCCAGACACATGTCAGTGAAGACGGGGGTCAAGTGTGATGGAATTTCATTGCCAGACCCCTTTGCTTTCAGAGGGGTGAACTGTCTAGCAGCAACTTGCCTCTCCTCCCCTATAAAGAAGACAGGAACGTTTAGCCGTAATAAGTGTTCGGGGATGGGAAAGCTAAATGTATACACTCTGGAAAAGATTTATCAAGTGTTCTTGAGGGCCTATTACAGGGTCGATATTGAGAAGGAAGCCAGCGTCGACCTGTCAGTGCTCCTTTCTTTGTTCCCCAATCACTGTCTGTGCTATTATACGCACAGACATGGAGCAGGGGGGCCGTGGGGAGCTGCAGGAGGGCTGCCCTGGACGATCTTTAGATCATCTGCGTGGGCCATAGAAGAGAGTGGTGGTCTGCTGCTGCCGCTTCTCCTGTTACACTGTACGACGGGCAGCAGAGCGTTGCTATTGTGATTGTAACTTTAGAACATGCTGAAAGACAAAGATTAGCCGACATCTTGCAAGTCGACTTTCAACATGAGCTATTACACAGAATTTTATGTAATCGGGCCCTTAGACTAGGAATGTTCTTTGTTGTCAATAGTAAAGGAATCGAGCATAATGTTGTTGTTGTTGTTGTTGTTGTTGTTCATGGAAAAAATATGACCTACTCCGAAAATAAGCCCTAGCTTTTTCAGAGAAAAAAAAAGATTCTTATAAACATTTTATTTTTATCTAGCTATAGAAGGAGACCATACTGGGAAACCTCGCACAAGGCATGGTCTAGGAATGGCCGTGGTACTCACAGTATTTCATTCCAAAGTGAGAGTTATTCTACAAAATCATCTGTTGCAGAGAAGTCTAGATCTAGAAGGCAGCATCATCATACATCTCGCAGGCATCGCTCCAGATCTAAAAGCTATTCTTCGGTGAGTATAGAGGACATGGGTGAGTGACCACCTAGTTTTCTCCTGTCTAGCGTGTATGAGAGAATTTTACTTTATTTGAACAGTTTAAAGCATGGGGCAACTTTTTATGTTCATTATAAGCTATGTAATGCTAGCAAGTTAGTCAGATGTTTTTTTTGTTCTTAACCACATGAAAAAAACACTAACAATTCAATTGAAGTATACTGTAACATTCATAAAGCTAGGCACTAATAAGAGACTTTTTGAATGATGGTATTTTGATTTTGGGGAGCTCTCTACATTGTTCTAAGCATACTAAAGTAACAGAAGCTCCCCTTTTTTCTTTAATAGTGCTTTTTAGAGTAGGAGTCAATTCTGCTAGCCACAGCAAAGAATTGGGAGTTCCCTCATCCAATCTTTAAAAATCTCTTCAAATAGTTCACTGGTAATCTGTCACCTGGTGTATATCTCCCTATTGCTGTTGTCCTATCCAATATCCTGTCATCCTCTCTACCTGTCTACCTCCCTTTCTGTAGAGTTAAGGGGAAACTATCACATCTACATAATGCTCTGAGCTGAAGGGTCAAGGAGGCTGTGTTGAATGTCTAGAAGGTATACTTCTTCCCTCCATGCCTTGAATGATTAAAATACAGAGACTGTTTTGCAGCACTAAACTGTGCATTTCAGTCAGTCAAAGTGGGGAGGGAGGAGGTGTGCATTTTGAGGCTCAACACGGCCTCTTTGACCTTTTTATCATGATCTAGACCTGACAGTTTTCCTTTTTCAAGTAGCAGATTTGTGACTGAAGACTGGAAATAGATGCAAGCCCTTGCACTATCAAAGGTCTGAGCAAGATAGTGACAAGGAAAAAAATTTCTGTGCATAACCCAGTGCGCATTCACACATTTCTTTTCTGTTCAGAAACCCTCTTTAATTTTCCTTTTTTATTTTCTTTTAATTTTATGAACATGGTCTGGTGGGTCCTGCACAGTCCCAAATTTATTAGACAAATACAACGAGCCTACTTTTCCCTGCTGGTTCACAGGGCAATCTCATCTAGTGTGTTTCCCATCTCCAATTAGTATCACTTGAACACCTGTGCATAATGCAGGAAATAGATAAAATGGCCAGTCACACAGGCACCATTAACATGGCATAATGTTATATTTTCGAGTCACTAAAAATCGCTTTTGTCATGTTCCATCGGGTCTCAGCAGTGATCAGGGGAGAGAGCGTGGTGGTGGCAGCAGCACAAACCACTCGCCGTGATTCAGGATATGGGGCGAATAAGGTGTTCCAAACAGACTAGACATGCAGCATCAAACTGTGCCACCAGATGTCACCCCTATCCTTAGAATAAACAACCCACATAAATATTGTATACACAGAGAAAGATGGGCATAGTTCATAATCCAAATTACTACTTTTTTTTTTTTATTTGCATGATTTGTAAAACATACATGATTAAAATAGTATACCATATAATACAAAAAATATGTATAAAAAAAATGACCAAGTATAAAATAATAAAATTGTGCACACTAGTAATTAGTAACTAGTAAATGTGTTGGAGATGTGGTCTAGGGTAACTCTTCTGTCTAAAGACCTGCCAGCAGTTCATTCTTTGGTTCAAATCCCCTTTGAAATTGAGTGGATGACAATCAT